>NC_041389.1:83536528-83546353 GCF_002162155.2 Triticum dicoccoides
TATGGTATCTTGCATTGCTATGTCATTTGCTTAGTTTAGACATGCTTTGTGTGAATGCCACCTGTTTAGTGTCTAATTACCATATATGTGAATTATGCAATGCCATCTTGTTGCAAGACATTATATATGTGAATTATGCAATGTTATCTTGTTGCAAGGCATTATGTATGTGAATTATGCAATGCCATGCTGTTTAGGCAAGCGTCGTATATGTGAATTATATCATGCCGTCCTTTTTTTTGTATTTCTCATTGCTTTTGTCGACAATGTTTGTTTATTCAACTACTCTTCCTATGCATCAGCCATTTGAATTGGTGATGGAGAAATCAAGAGTGAAAACAAGGTCTTTAGAGCAGACAATGCTACCTGCTGAAGCAGAATCTTGTTGGTTATAGATAGCTCTTCAAAAGAGGATTCAGAGGCAGATGACCAGTCCTATTATCCCCCTGAGGTGTATGCTCAAACTTGGCAGGGTTATATTACTCATATCATGCATATGTTGTATTGCAATGCTTAGTTTTTACATCATATACACAATATTGAATGCCATCTCCTTAGTTGACACATCATATATGCAATTGCCCTCTGCTCACTTCCTTAGTATGTAAATCATATATTTGAATTATGTCATGCCATGATGTTTACATAGGCAGCATGTATCTGAATTATGGCATGCCAACCCATTTTCTAAATACATAATATAGTTATATCATCTCATGTTGTTTACATATTCATCATATTAAATTATGGCATTCTATCCGTGAATTATATCATGCCATCATGTTTCCATCGATGGCATGTTTGTGATTTATGGCATGCCAACCACTTTAATAGATACATCATATAGTTATATCATGTCATCCTGTTTACATAGTCATCATATTTTGAAGTATTTCATTCTATCCTGTTTAGTTAGCCATCATACATGTGAAATTGTGTCATGCTATCCTGTTTAATTAGCCATCATATATGTGAAATTATGTCCTGCTATTCTGTTTGGTTAGACAACATAAGTGTGAATTATTTCATACCCTGTTTTCTTCCCTACTATCCATTGCACCTGTCTATCTTACAATGTTTATACATTCAATTAATTTTCTTGTTTATCAGCCATTTCAATTGGAGGGAGTGGTGGCAGTATCTGTGGGAGTAAAAACACGGTCTTCAGAAAAGATCGTGCTACCTATCGATGCAGATAGAACCACGGTTGTACTTGCCCAAGAACCAGCCCCACCACACAAAACCCACACTCATGCAGATTGTACCCCTACCCTGTTGGAGAGAGAACCATCTACACCACTTCTAATCCAAACCCCAGCATATAGTAACCCAGTTCCCGTTGACACAACACCGTCTCCACCACAGAGCATCCAAACACGAGAAGTTAGTAAGGCAACTGTAGTGCCCAAAGCACGAGGACCACCACTCCGAACCCCAAGTCAATGCTTAAAGCAGAAGAAGAATTGTTCTAAGGTCAGGTTCCGTAGCTATGGTTCATACTACTTTGCTCTTGCATCATTGTATTTACTCATACCAACTAATTTAAAATTTGAAGGATGCAATTGAAACTCCAATGGCGCAACAGGTATGTTTTAAACCTGTTTCTTTAACGTGTTTGGCTGTTTGCGGTTGTAAATTGCTCTATGTTGATTTCAGTTTCAGTTGAATAAACAGTTATGTTCTCATGCCATGCACATTACAAGTGTTGTTATTGCTGTGTAGTTTCCCACACTTATATTCTGTCTATGTTGCTTTGTCTTAAATAGATATGATTCGAACTGTATCTATCTTGATTTGGCAACATAAACTAGAATGATATAGACCATACAGTGACCATACTACATCGATATATGTTTGTTTCATGTTGTTATCCTGTCCACCTTACTACTGAACTGGTTTACCAAAATGAGTTTCATATACTACATTGTAAACCTGTGATGTGTTTGTTTGTTTCTCTTTTAGAACGCGGATAAAATATTGGAGAAGAGTACGCCGTTATGAAATGGTAAAGGAAGTAATGCAGATAAGGTTCAAGATAGTGAGACATCCCTGTTGGTCTCCAAGAAAGCTGGTAAAAACTATATTGAAGACACTAAGACAACCCCAAAGTCCTGTCTTGATGTAGTGTTCGAGTTACTGGCTGCTACTGATGGCACTAGCTCTTCGAACTCATTGCCTGAATTAGTTCGGCTTCTTGAGTCTCAACTTCAAGTTGAAAGACATCAATCAGATGTTATGCGACAGGAAGCCGAAGGACTGAGGAAGTCCCTGCAGAATTCAGATGCATACTTTCTGGTGCAACAACAAGTGCTGGAGGACTTAAGCGCCAAACAAGAGAAAGTTAATAAGCTTGCTAAGCATCTTGCCAGCATTATGGGTACCCAGGATATTGTTTCTTGAGCTCTTCTGAAGTGGTTTCAGTTCTGGACTTGTTTTCCTGCGGCGTTTATATGCTGTTGTGTTCCCTATATTTGCACTGGTGGCGAACTTTGATGCTCAATGGATGTAATATGTGTAATAGCCGTGATAGCCTAGCGTAAGTTGCTTGCTTATTTATTTCTTTATTGTCTTGTTTATTTCTTTGCTTGTAGTCAGTGCAGTTCTTTTTCCGCGGTTTGCTAGTGGCCGCAATAACCTATTTTTTTAAACTAGGCCACAATAACCATGGGCTACATATTTACTGTAGTTACAATTTCCCTCCTACGGGCCATAGAAACAATGGCCTTCTACGTGTCGTAGAAACAATGGTCCTTATACGGGTCGTAGACACAATGGGCCTTCTACGGGCCGTATCATCAATGGGCCTTGTACGGCCCGTATGATCGGTTGGCCAAACATGGGCCAATAACAGACCACACTATGGCCGTGTACGGGTTAGAGTTGGAATCGTTTGTTCATGGGCCGACCATAACGGGCCGTCGTTAATCGGCCGTATTTGATGACGCTATGAAAACGGCCCAACGTATTAACGGGCCACAAAACGGGCCGACTATAACCTCGGGCTGAATTTAGCCCACAAGCAGAAAATGACAGTAACGGGCCATAAGTAAAGGAATGCTGGAAATGAGCCCAATAATAAATGGGCTTTGAGAAGGCTGAAAGATAACATGGGCCGGAAACGGCCCAACGGAATACCGGGTCATTAATGGGTATAAAGTGATACACTGTTCATTACAGGCCAGTTTCACCACGGGCCGTTAATGGGTATAAAGTGATACACTGTTCACTGCGGGCCAGTTTCACCACGGGCTGTTAATGGGCCAAGAGTTATAAAGGGCCTCATATGGGCCGAAAGACGTCATGGTCCATACATGGGCCAGAAGTGAAAACGGGCTGGAATCATATTGGATGGCCCAGATGACGCTACTGGGCCTAATTCGGATAGGGCGTAACGGGCCTTGGGTTAGCGGGCTATAAATGGGCTATATGCGAACATGTTGTTAACATGCTTTCCATGGGCCGGCCCGCCACCTTTTGACCAAGTCAAACGGGCCGGCCTTTTCACAGGAATGGGCCTCTGTTGGGTCGTGCCACGTGTCGACATATCATAGGCGCCTTCTGTCCAATGAGTGGATGAGATCTGTCCCAATGATGAGCCGACACGTGTTTCCTCCAGCCAATGATGATTTTACACGTGGAAAATCCCCATTGGTCTGGGTTGTTAATGGGTTATCGGATCCAAAACCCGACCCGATAGCTTAACGGCGTTCCGTTACGGTGGATGCCACGTGTCGGTAACCCTTGACGAAAGCACTTCTGTGACGTGTGATTTATCGTCATGGAAGTGGACACTTCCGTGATGATAATTTTGGTAATGTCATGGAACACTTCTACGACAGCACAGGTATGACTATCTTGATTCTGTCATAAAATTGCCATGGATATACATGCATGACAGAAAACGCGACCTATTGTGACAAACACGTATCATCACGAAAGTGTTTTTTTGTAGTGAAGACGGTGGCCGATCTTCTTGGCCAGATACCCGGCCTCCCGAAGTTTCTTAATATCCTTCTCCTAGACAGTAGAGGCCATCCACTTGCCTCCGGCTCCAGATTCAGACATTTTCAGAATGCCTTTGTGGGCGGAGAAGGCGAATGCTTGGGCGCTGGAGCTTGAGGGAAAGAGAGTAGGTAGAAGAAGAAGAAGGCGTGGGTGAAAAGGGGGAATCCTTGTCTCTTTATAAAGGCAGCAGAAATCATGCGCCTCCCCACTTGCCCTAGAAACTCGCTTATTCCCCAAGCGCCGTGCTAATGGCGTGGTTGGGTTACCCACACCCGTATTGATGAGAATCCCGTGATAAGAGGACACGATCTCTGCTTCGACAAGACGTGCCAATAAAACCGCCTCGCAAGATGTGTAGTAGCAGGTTGAGAACACGGTTCGAATAATGACCGGGTCACGGCGTGATGTCACGCTATGGAAAAGTTGTCAGCAGATTAGACTCGTGGAATATTGTACTCTCTACGGTGGTGTGTGGAATTTGTTTTGCAGAGCCAGACACGATTCTTGTGTTCAAGATCTACTTTGGAGTATTCGGGGAAGGAACCCTCCTTGCAATGCCGAAGACAATCTATGCAGACAATCTATGCGCCGGACTCATCGTCATTGAAGCCTGGTTCAGGGGCTACTGAGGGAGTCCTGGATTAGGGGGTCCTCGGACAGCCGGACTATATGCTTATGCCGGACTGTTGGACTATGAAGATACAAGATTGAAGACTTCGTCCCGTGTCCGGGTGGGACTCTCCTTTGCGTGGAAGGCAAGCTTGGCAATTCGGATATGTAGATTCCCTTCTCTGTAACCGGCTATGTGTAACCCTAGCCCCCTCCGGTGTCTATATAAACCGGAGGGTTTAGTCCGTAGGACAACAACAATGTTAATCATAGGCTAGCTTCTAGGGTTTAGCCTCTACGATCTCGTGGTAGATCAACTCTTGTAATACTCATATCATCAAGATCAATCAAGCAGGAAGTAGGGTATTACCTCCATAGAGAGAGCCCGAACCTGGGTAACATCGTGTCCCCCGCCTCCTGTTACCATTAGCCTTAGACGCATAGTTCGGGACCCCCTACCCGAGATCCGCCGGTTTTGACACCGACAACCGCGTCTTCCGATGCCCTCGCTCCGCACCACTCTGCCGCCCAGCCTAGGCGGACCCGCGGTGCCCCAGCCAGATGCAAGCGGCAACAACAAGCCTGCACGCTCCATCAACTCTCGCACGACCGCATGCTTCCATTGCTTCTGCGCCCCGCACCTCGGCCGTGCACCTACGACTCCTCCAGCCCACGTCCACGGCCGCACGCAACACCCCACCAAGGCCGCCAGCTCACGTGTCCGCCAGCTCACGTGGCCGCCAACCCTTTAACTCCCCATCGTGCATGGCTCCTGGACCGCCAGCGTCGCCGAACACCAAGAGCGCAGGTCCACCCCCACCGTGCCTCCAAAGCTGCCCGAGCTTTGCCCCGGCGACGCCCTACGACGGTAGTGAGTGGAGAGGAGGGTGTGGCCCTAGGCGGCCAGATCTAGGGCGTCCCGGTGTGGCCCATCGAGCCGCACGGGAGCGAGAGGAGGCCAAATTTGGTGTTTTGACCCTTTTGCGAAATTTTAGTGAGATCTGACCCTGGTTCGAAAAAAAATCGAGATCTGACCCTTTTCCTGCCGTCAAATCGATGGTGTTAGCGTATACCAGCCTACCGCCAAGGCCCTTGGCGGTAGGCAACTTATCTATGTCAGCGTTTTGCTGCCCTACCACCAAATAGGCTAGCGGTAGGCTGTGTATCCCTACCGCCGAGGTGCCCGGCGGTAGGTGAGTACACGCTCTGTATTTGATACTTAGAAATTATTTGCGATAGGCTGTTATACCCTACCGCCATCCACCTAGCGGTAGAAAAAGGGTCAAATCTCAAAAAACTTTCGCAAAAGGGTCAAAACACCAAAATCGGCAGCAAGAGGAGGGATTACTTCTTTTCTTAACTATATGAAGCCTCAACGGTTTAGTTATACATTTGCAAGTGGTAAGAGGGCTATTTTCTTAACTGCCAAGTCCCAACAGAAACGGTTCAGCCTATCCATGTTAGTTTTCTAGGTAGTCTACTTTAGCATTTTCATCGGAAGGTACAAGCAGTTCATCACAGGGAAACCACACTTGTTTCACAGCCCAATGATTCCGAATTCAGCATGTTTTTTTTCAATTTCCAGATACTAGAGAATGTGCTCTAGCCATACTGAACTAGTAGTAGGATATAACAATTGCAAGGCTGCAAGGTACACAGGTAGTTCATCATAACCAAAATAAACTTGTTTCTTAGTCTATGGTACTACCTTAATTCTGCCTAACGGCTAACGTTGGCTACTCCACCATGTCTTTTTCAGTTACACACAGTTCCTTAATTCGAAGAATGATCTCTGGCAATAGAGCACACTGCTCGTTACAAAAAAGAGAGGCAACTTGACACCATTGCAGAATTCGATCACAACAAGAACCATGGAAAGCAACCAGGCTAGTGCATACTCCATGACTCCACGTGTCAACAATCTCAGTTGCGATGCTTGCCAGCTTGTGGCTTCTGCTGGTGAGTGGCCGGGCCTACACCTAATACGAACGAAGGCATAACAAAAGATAGACTGATTAGGAGGAGTGAAGCAGACAACAACATAGTAGAACAGAAAAATTGAGGCTGTATATCGAAATGCAAACTTAAGGTCCTGGCAATGTGTGAATTTCGCCAGCAAGTGGGGCATATTGCATAACGGTAAATATGATGGTCTGTTCATGGCTAATTAACCAAGGTTAGTAATTTTATTTCATTTTGAAAACAGGTTAGTAATTTAGCTAGTGGAAACAACATGCATCCATGCATCATAGTTTTGTGCAAAATCAGAACTGAGAAACATGCAACCTCTAAAGTCTTGAAAGTTGGGACTTGGTGTTTAAGGAACAATTGGCCTAGGATATCTTGTAGTCACACAGTTGAAAGCTAAATAAATTCATGCCTAAATGAAGCACAAGGGATAATATAATTTTTATGAGCAATCAGGATTACAGCATGCAAATTGCAAGCAACATATACGCTGCTAAGATGGTCAGATTGTACAATGGCACTACTAAATTACTTCACGGATGTATTCAAACTAATCATGTTAGCACAACCTAGAGGAATGCCCAATCTTCAGGTAACACATGCTGACAATCTATAACAGTGCGTCATATGTAGAATTGCACATACTGCAAAACAACACTAACCCGTAGTGTGATGAATTTAACCGGCGCAATAGGGTCATCGTCGCAAAGGTTTGCTCCTCGCTCAAAAGTCCAAGGACTCAATCCTTCTGGACCAATGCTCCGACAGATAGCAAGATCAAATTCACTGACCCATTTCTCATTAGGCATATTGTTTATGGTGTTGGTCATCTCATCTGCTGACAGTGAAGTGAATCTTGGATTGATCATCTGAATCATTACATCTTTGAGCACCCTTGCATTCTGGAAGATGTACTGGAGGAAGGCAATCTCATCTTGCCTCGCATGGTACTCACGAAACGTGATCACCTTGAGGCGCAAGAGCACACTCACGATGGGACCGACCTCTTCCCAGAACTTGAGGTCGAACGTGCCAGCGAGGTGATCACATTTTTCAGACTGCAAATTATTTGATTTAGTGAACATTTCAGCAAATAATAGATCATCATGCAGCAGCAGCAGCAATATGTATGAGAAGAGAATGCAATGCTGGTACCGTCATATGCAGCGCCTCAACATTGGGAAAGAATCTGAGGAAGGCGGGCACCATCTTGACATCATCGTAGACTCCAAACCGCACCCTCAAACTAAGGACCTTCACGGTTGTGATCATCATGCTTGGACTTATCTTAATCCCAGCCTGAAATGGACCAAATTCAGCAAGAGAGACGGCACATTTTGCAAATTGAACAAAGTTGAAAGATCGTTCCGAGGCTGGATGTGTAGTACTAGTACCGTGATGACAGTGTCTCGGATCTCTAGCACGTATTTTCCTGGATCCAGGTACCCGAATATTCTCAGCTTGGGGGCGTTGCCAATCCTGACTCTGGTACACGATCCGCCGGCGGGGCCGAGACACTCCGACAGGATGAGGCGGTCGAGACACGGGGCGTTCACCACCTCGATGCTCTCCATGACGAAAGAGCAGATCTGCACGCACCGGAGGCTGTGGCTGACGAGGCGGAGACGCACCCCCTTCATCCTCCCTTGGATGTTGAGGATCTCCAGGGCGGGGCTCCTGGCGACGAAGGCGTCAATGTCCCCGTCCTCCACGGCGACGCTGCAGATGCCGAGCTCCCGGAGGTGGGGGAAGGAGGCACCTTGGAGGCCACCCGCATCCGGGAACTTCCAGACGCCGATGTAGAGGCGGGTGAGGGTGGAGATGGTGAAGAGCGTCTTGGGGAGGGGCACCTCGCGGAGCCACGGGCGGTTGACGAGGACGAGATCCTGGACGCCTCTGGCGGCGAGGAGACGGATCCAGCGCCTGAGCTGGCCCTGGTACGCACCCATGCGGTTGCAGGTGAGATGGACGCAGCGGAAGGGCCCTGGGTGCGTGGCGAGTATGCGGGAGACGGCCGCGGTAACGTCCGGCGTGCTGGCGCGCGCCGGGGTGCGGCCGTTGGAGATCAGCTGGGTGTCGATCAGGACGAGCGGCGTCGAGCGCCAGACCCCGCTCCAGCGCGCGGCGAGCACGGCGGTGCGGGCGGCGTCCTTGACGGGGAGGTGGGAGACGATGTTGCGGAGGAGCGCATCGGAGAGGCCGCTGATGCGGTCCACGCCGTCGGAGGAGAGGGCGCGGAGGGCGACGAAGCGAGCGGTGGTGGAGACGGGTGGGTCCGGGAGGTTCTCGTGGATGAGCGACATGAGCTGCTCCGTGCTCCGGTCCAGCTCGTGCGGATCGAGGCCCTGGCGCCGCATGTCGGCCGCCGTCGCCGGGTCGAGTTGGAGAACCGGCTGGCCTTCGCCGGCCCGGCGGGAGGTGATTAGGTGAGCACGGGTGCAGCTAAGCTAGGGTTTGCTGGTAGCTGGAGTGAGTGAGAGTGGGTGAGTGGCGAGGGACGGCGGCGGACGGTCGTTTTGTAGGGTTCGGTCGGGGTGGTGGGGGTAGTATTTTCTTATAGCCCACCACTATACATGTTGTTTATTACATTGGCTATTGTTGCATGGCAATATGTTATAGCCATCAATCGATTATATTATTAACCATGTTCTAATAGAGAGAGTGGTACTAATTATAGCTAACCTAATGCAACTGCCCAAAATAAACTAAGAGCATCCCCAACCACACTTACCTAATTTAATCCATATGTCCACGAACATGTTCGGACACGTCCACAAAAAGAAGTGGTCGACCCCATTTGTCCGTCTGGACAATCACAATCCCATATTTGAAACCTTAAATCAATAAAAAGAAAAAATGCACGCGGATCATTCGACCAATATAGCACGCAAAAAATCAGCACAAGCGGAAATGATCCATGACAAATAATCCACAATAAATCGTCTTTATTGCGCACCTTGATATCCTTCTCTTGGTTGATGAACCACTTCTTGCAATGGTCATGCATGAGACCGGTGTCGGCCAACATGATCCTCGCTAGCCTCACATTCTCTTTATCAAGTTCAATTGTCTCAAATGCCTTCTCCTTCTTAATTTCCATTTTCTGTCCTTTGGTCATTTTCTTCATGTCTACCATGTACCTCTCACTCATCATCCTAACTCACACCCTCTCCCGATCGAAATCCATCCTCTCCCTTTGCACATACAAGAATAGCTTGTACCTCTCCTCCATTTTCTTCACCC
>NC_041389.1:83546561-83728782 GCF_002162155.2 Triticum dicoccoides
TGGGAAAGATGTTTGTCCATGTGGGCAAGATCTTGCTCGTCCCGTCATCATGCGCGACCCTATCTTTTTACCGCTTCTCCCCCCTCAAGGGCCTACTCCTATTTGGCTCGGTGCCATGTCTGTCCTCCACCTTGGTCATTATCGTCACCACTCCTCGTCGGGCCCTTCCCCTTGGAGTTTCAGGAGCAATGGACATTCTTGGCATAGGCATTGGTAGAGGACGAAGTGTCGTTGTCCGTCGTGCTGCTGCCCGAGCAGGAGGAGGAGCCGATGATCCCCTCCATGCGATGGGCGGTACGAGTTTGCTCCCTCGCCAGCCATGTGATTCTCTCCTCTCTCGCCGCCCTTTGCATCGCCAACCTCTCGGACTCCCCGGGGCCGATGCAGAGCCCCGTCGCATTTTTGTGGCGACGTCGGCGGGTGTCCGTTTCTTCGGACGTGTACGAGTAGCGGATGGCATGGAGGGCCATGTCGTCGTTGTTGGTGGGTGGCAGCGGCACCGACATGGATCTACAAGGCCCGCACTTGGAGCGACTAGTGGCTACCTCACTCCATCCTCTTCCTTGCACGCAGATACGCACGGGCCTCGGGCTGCGACTGCCTTGCAAGCACGAGCACCCAATGGCGCCTGGGAGGATGATGTCTACGACGCAACTTGTTCTTGTAGACTTGTGTTGGGCCTCCAAGCCCAAAGTTTTGTAGGACAGTAGCAATTTTCCCTCAAGTGGATGACCTAAGATTTATCAATCCGTGGGAGGCGTAGGATGAAGATGATCTCTCTCAAACAACCCTGCAACCAAATAATAAAAAGTCTCTTGTGTCCCCAACACACCAAATACAATGGTAATTTGTATAGGTGCACTAGTTCGGGGAAGAGATGGTGATACAAGTGTAATATGGATAGTAGATATTGATTTTTATAATAAGAACAATAAAAACAGCAAGGTAGCAATTGATAAAACGGAGCACAAACGGTATTGAAACGCTTGAAAATGAGGCCTAAGGTCCGTACTTTCGCTAGTGCAATCTCTCAACAATGCTAATATAATTGCATCATATAACCATCCCTCAAAGTGCGATGAAGAATCACTCCAAAGTTCCTATCTAGCGGAGAACATAAGAAGAAATTATTTGTAGGGTACGAAACCACCTCGAAGCTATTCTTTCTGATCGATCTATCCAAGAGTTCGTACTAAAATAACACCAAATAAGTTCAGATTCATAATACTCAATCCAACACAAAGAACCTCAAAGAGTGCCCCAAGATTTCTACCGGAGAAACAAAGACAAGAACGTGCATCAACCCCTATGCATAGATTACCCCAATGTCACCTCGGGAATCCGCGAGTTGAGTGTCAAAACATATATCAAGTGAATCAATATGATACCCCATTGTCACCACGGGTATTCATAGCAAGACATACGTAAAGTGTTTTCAAATCCATAAAAGTATTCAATCCGATAAAACGAAGTCTCAAAGGGAAAACTCAATTCATCACAACATGATAGAGAGGGGAAAACACCATATGATCCTACTATATTAACAAAGCCCGTGATACATCAAGATCGTGTCATCTCAAGAACACGAGAGAGAGAGAGAGAGAGAGAGATTAAACTCATAGCTACTGGTATAAACCCTCAGCCCCGAGGGTGGACTACTCCCTCCTCATCGTGGTGGCCGTCGGGATGATGAAGATGGCCACCGGTGATGATTCCCCCCTCTGGCGGAGTGTCGGAACAAGGTCTAGATTGGTTTCTCGTGGCTACAGAGCCTTGCGGCGGCGAAACTTCTGATCTAGGGTTACCCCCAGGGTTTTTGGAATATTTGAGAATTTATAGGGTGAAGAGGCGGTGCGGGAGGCCACCAAGGTGGGAACAACCCACCGGGGTGTGCCTGGGCCCCCAGGCGCCCCCTGGTGGGTTGTGCCCCCTCGGGGCACCCCCCAGGTGCTGCTCTGGCCCATTGGATGTCTTTTAGTCCATAAAAAAATCCACAAAAGTTTTCGCGGTGTTTGGACTCCGTTTGATATTAATTTCCTGCGATGTAAAAAACAAGCAAAAAACAACAACTGGCATTGGGCACTGGGTCAATAGGTTAGTCCCAAAAAAAGATATAAAGTCACTATAAAAGGATTGTAACACATCCAAGAATGATAATATAACAACATGAATACTTCATAAATTATAGATACGCTGGAGACGTATGAGCATGCCCAAGCTTAATTCCTACTCGTCCTCGAGTAGGTAAATGATAAAAGAAATAATTTATGAAGTGTGAATGCTAGAAAAGTGCATAAGTTTGATCAATGATAATTTTAATCACTTTCCCTAGCATCATAACATCAACTCTTTCTCATAAAACTCATCATGACAAAGTAGCAACCAATTCACATGTTAAGATTCAAACAATGAATTCTCTTGAAACTCAATAACCTATATTCTTAGTCACCAAAAAATTGCAATTCAACTTATTCAACAGAGTCTAAGTAAGAGCTCCACATACTCAACCATCATATAGTCTTGTATGATTGCTAACACTCACCGCACACACATGAGCAAAACGTTTCAACCGGACACATAGAAAGATAGGGGTTTATAATTTTGCCTCCCAACGTTTTCACCTCAAGGGTGATGTCAACAATAATAACTCATGCTACCCATATCCAACTGGATATATGTTCCTAAATCTTTCCTCACCACATCATGCTTGCCAACAGAGAAAAACAAAAAGGAATAGAGAGAAAACCTTTGACTCTTGCATCAAAGTAAATACATAAAAGTAAAAGGTAGGCCCTTCGCAGAGGGAAGCAGAGGTTGTCATGCGCTTTTTGTTTGTATGCTCAATCCCTTAGTGCAAAATAACATCACGTTATATTGCCCCTTATGATAGCAACCTTTATTATGAAGTATGTCGCTTTTATTCTTTGCCATCACAAGTTCGTACGATGCTCAATTTTATCTTACATTAAATGATCTAACACTTTTAGAAGCAATTTTTATTGCCTTATTGCACCGATGACAACTTACTTGAAGGATCTTACTCCTTAGATAGGTATGGCAGACTCTTGAAAATAAGATTTGTGTTTAAGGGTTTTTGGATGCACAGGTAGTATCTCTACTTGGTGCGGAATTTTCGGCTAGCAAAGATGGGGGGCAAGCACCACAAGTTGAAGGATATATGAAAATATAACTTCTGTGTGAATATGAACAAACATAAATCATTATGTTGTCTTCCTTGTCCAACGTCAACAATTTTGGCATATAATATTTTGATGGGGGCTCACAATCACAAAAGATTTCCAAGATAGTGTATTTGCATGTGAAAGTTCTCTTCCTTCTACTAATCATTCATGAATTGCTTGTATGACCAATATTGTGATTGTCAAGCTTCAAAAGTTTTCACTTTCTAAACCCAATGTGAAGCTACCACTAGGCATGATATGAACATATAATTTCAGCTTCATTATATTCAATTTATTCAACAATTTACTCATAGGATATAAGTGAAGCACAAGAGTAAATGACAAGCTACTCCAAAAAGATAAAAGTGAAGATCAGACGAGTAGTTATGTAAATAAGTAGCTAATTGTGGACTCTCTCTTATTTAAGAACTTTCAGATCTAAGTATTTTATATAAACAACAAGAAAAACAAAATAAAATGAAATTCTAAGAATAGCACACATCATGTCAAGAAGCAAAAACTTAGGCTCAACCGATACTAAACGATAATTGTTGAAGAACAAAGGTGGGATGCCTACCGGGGCATCCCCAAGATCAGATGCTTGAGACTTCTTGAAATATTATCTTGGGATGCCTTGGGCATCCCCAAGCTTGAGCTTTTGTGTCTCCTTAATTCCTTTTATATCACGGTTTCGCTAAATCTTAAAAATTTCATCCACGCAAAACTCAATAAGAACTCGTGAGATAAGTTAGTATAAACCAATGCAAAAACTTTATCATTTCTACTGCAGCAAATCACTAAAATTATTATTCAACATTGCATACTAAATGCCTCTTCATATTTAATACTCCCATCCTTAAATAGAATTATTAAACAAGCAAACATATGCAAACAATGCAAACATAATAGCAATCTGCCAAAACAGTACAGTCTGTAAAGAATGCAGGAGTATCAATACTTCTTTAACTCCAAAAATTACGAAATTTTACCACACTGTAGAAAATTTATCAGAGCTTATTGTGCAAAAAAAATTCAGCATTTTATCACATTCTGAATTTTCTAGGGAATTTTTGCAACAACAATAAACTTTCTGTTTTGAAACAGCAACAGGTAGACTTGCAAAATAAGCATGGTAAAGGCTATCCTTGACATTTTTATTGAAGTAAAAGATGCAAAACATTATTATAAATAACAGCAAGAAAATCCTAACAAAATAAATTGACGCTCCAAGTAAAACACATATCATGTGACGAATGAAAACATAGCTCCAAGTGAGGTTACCGATAATGTTGGAGACAAAAGATGGGATGCCCTCCGGGGCATCCCCAAGCTTAGTTGCTTGGATCTTCCTTGAATATTACCTTGTGGTGCCTTGGGAATCCCCATGCTTAGGGTATTGTCACTCCTTATTCTCCTCATATCGACATCTCACCCAAAGCTTGAAAAATTCAATCACACAAACGGAACTTCGTGAGATAGGTTAGTGTGATAAGGTACTGTCAAAGACAAGATTCATAATTGTTCCCACACCATGCCTACTGTAGCATATAATTTCAAAATTTTATATTGAGCAATATAAGCCATAGAAACTAGAAAACAAGCAAACTATGCATTGAAAATAGAATCTGTCAAAAACAGAACAGTCTGTAATGATCTGAACAACAACCTACTTCTGCTACTCCAAAAATTCTGAAAAATTAGGATAACCTGGGAAATTTGTATATCAATCATCTGTAAACAAATCAAGAATTTATCACGTTCCAGAAGAGCAGTTCAATTCTGTTTCTGGAAGTAAAAGTTTCTGTTTTTGCACAGAATCAAATCAACTATCATCCACACTATCCCAAAGGCTTTACTTGGAACTTTATTGAAACAAAGGCTATAAAACATGATTACTGCACTAGCTTAATCATGTAATCACACAAAAACAATAGGTAAAGGTGTTGGGTTGTCTCCCAACAAGCGCTTTTCTTTAATGCCTTTTTCGCTAGGCATGATGATTTCAATGATGCTCACATAAAAGAAAAGAATTGAAGCACAAAGAGAGCATCATGAAGCATATGACTAGCACATTTAAGTCTAACACACTTCCTATGCATAGGGATTTTGTGAGAAAATAACTTTTGGGAGCAAGAATCAACTAGCATTGGAAGGCAAAACAAATGCAACTTCAAGATTTTCAACACATAGAGAGGAAACTTGATATTATTGCAATACCTACAAGCATATGTTCCTCTCTGATAATAATTTTCAGTAGCATCATGAATGAATTCAACAATATAGCTATCACATAAAGCATTCTTTTCATGATGCATAAGCATATAAATTACATAAGCAAATTTATTCTCATCAATAGTAGTGGGAGCAAACTCAACAAAATAACTATCATGTGATTGAAATTAAAATCATGATGACAATTTTCATGGTTATCTTTATTCTTTATAGCATACATGTCATTAATATAATCATCATAAATAGGACTTTGTTATCATAGTCAATTGGAACCTCTTCCAAAGTAGTGGATTCATCATTAAATAAAGGCAGGACCTCTCCAAATCCACTTTCATCATTATAATCATCATAAATAGGAGGCATGCAATCATTATATCTAACAAATTTGCAAATAAAATCTTGGGGGACTAAAACTATCATCTTCATCACCCCAAGCTTATGGCTTTGCATATCGTTAGCATCATGGATATTCAAAGAGTTCATACCAACAACATTGCAATCATGCTCATCACTCAAAGAATTTTTTTCAAACATTTTATAGAATTCTTCTTCTACCAATTGAGCACAATTTTCCTTTCCATCATTTTCATGAAATACATTATAAATATGAATAATATGACGCAATCTTAATTCCATTTTTTAGTTTTCTTTTATGAACCAAACTAGTGATAAAACAAGAAACTAAAAGATTCAATTGCAAGATCTAATGATATACCTTCAAGCAGTCACCTCCCCGGCAATGGCGCAAGAAAAGAGATTGATGTCTACTACGCAACTTGTTCTTGTAGACTTGTGTTGGGCCTCCAAGAGAAGAGTTTTGTAGGACAGTAGCAATTTTCCCTGAAGTGGATGACCTAAGGCTTATCAATCCGTGGGGGGCGTAGGATGAAGATGGTCTCTCTCAAACAACCTTGCAACCAAATAATAAATAGTCTCCTGTGTCCCCAACACACCAAATGTGACAGCCTGGTTTTTGCTCTCTTTTCTTTTCTGATTTTTATTTGGTTTTGGTTTGAATTTGGAGTTCTGAATCACTTCAGTTGGACTTAAACACTTGGGCATCACCTTGATTTTCACCCAAGTGATTCATTTCTCTCTCTAGCCATCGTTACTTCTCTGGTCAACCTCAAAATAATATTATGGATACTTTTCTTAAATGAAAAATATTCATTTTCTACTCCAAAACCCTAACCAGCCAAATGTGTTCCAAAGCAACCCCAATTTTTCTTGCCCACAAAAATCTAAGAAAATTCACAAATATTCTTTGAACCCTACGGCACCTCCCTGAGCAAAAATATTGCATCACTTTTTGGAATATTTTTGCTACAGAAAATATTTTCTGTTCTGGATAGAAATGGTAGTTTCTACAGCAACTACCATTTTACTTGCTCCAGTGCTGCTGCATTTTCTTGTGCATCACTACCTTCCTAGATGATTGCTAACCTCCCAAGCTCAGCTCCCAACTCTTAGTAGTTTGACCACAGTTAACTCTCAAAGTTATTGTCCAGAAACTTACCATGAAGTAACACTCCAACTGACAGCACCTGAGCTCGACTCAAAGCATTGGCACGACCCTAAACACTAAGGACTACACGCCAGACATGAAATTGGGGCCAGCCGTGGCTCTATGCCGAAGTGCACGCGGTGACCACGCGTGTTCACGGTGCCAGCCTGCTAACCGACGCGCTCTGGGTGCCGCCGAGCGCTCTGTGCATCGCGTGCTCGCTTCCCAGGCTGCCGCACGTTGCCAAACCTCGCCACCATCCCCGTCTCTACTCCCTTTACTCCCTCCTGGTGCTCGCCGATGCCAGAGCTCGCTGCAGCGAGCATGGGCGCGGTCTGGTAAACAGAACAGTGCGCCACACACTATGTTCGTCACCACCCCCCTCGATCCTGTGCTCGTTGCCGCCCACCCACAGTCCCCGCGTGCGCTGCGTCACCTTCCCCCTCGCTCACTGACGCTGTTCGCCACAAGGCGCCGTGTCCAGGTGTCCTCCGGTGGAGCCCGATCCCCTCCTCTCACTCGCCTATAAATGCAGCCCTCCCCAGCCCTCTCGAGCATCACCAACCCACCACACACACTCCACAAAGCAGTAAGAAGCCGTAGCCCGGCCGGGCAGGCCTCGGGCCGCTGTCCCTGAGCTCGAGCTCGTCAGCGATCCCCTCTATTTGTCTCCACCAGTTCAGCCCCTCCCAAGCTCGGGCCACTCTTCCAGAGCCTCCACCGTGCTTCAGTGGTGTCGTCCGACCCGGTTGGAACCACTAGTGCAGCCTCTGGTCGTAGTCATCCCCAACTCCGGCGACCTCCGCTCTCTGCCGCTGCTAGAGAGGCCCGTTCTGACACCGGCCGACCACCCCTAGCTAATCTACGGGTACGGGCAGGTGCGCCTCTGTCTTCTCTCTCGATCTATCCCTCTAGCGCCAGCCAAGATGCCCTCCTCGCCGGCATGTGCTTCGGCGGAGCCTCGCCATGCTTTGTTTCCTTCTCCCCTCCCTCGCACCTGACCAGTGGGGCCCGCTGTCAGCCACTCAGGCCGCGCCCGAAGCGGTACGAGTGGTGGCTCCCCACGGCTTTACGTCTTCGACGTCACCCCCCAGTTTCTGTTTTTATTTAAATTCAATTCAAATTTATCCAGAGAACTTCAAACAGCCACAACTCTTTAACCATAAGTCCAAATGAATTGATTCTTTTTGCATTGTGTTCTTATTGAAAATATCTAACAACACACCTAAAATGAGATTTTTCTCTATTGTCTAGATTTTGTTGTGAATTTCAGAGTGTCTCTTGATGTTTTCTTTTTGTGTTTTTAATTGTTTTCAGAAGGTGAAGCTTGTCTTGAGGATCACTAGGAGGATTGTGAACCTCATCTGCACTAAAGCAAGCCACAACAACATTTTCATGGTGCCATTGCAATATTTCTAATTTATCAACTTGAATGAATAATTTAGTTCATGCATTTAAATTCACCAAAATAAACTTACCCATTCATTCTGTTGAATGCTTGATTGTGTTGACATGTTTGTTTACAGTAGGTTAAAGCTAACTAAATTAGTTTAAGTCATTAGAAGTTATCTTTGATTATGAAGAAATAATTTTTTTATGAAAAAGAATTAGTTTGGATAATATTTTCTTGAGTAAGAAAAGAATTATGCTAAGTTATTGTCATGGTTAGTTCGCTGAATAATCGTAGCCATAATAGTGTTATGAGTTTCTGATATGTATGGTTAGTGCTTGGTATAGTTGACCCGTTATTGTTCAAATGATAAGTAATGCATGTTATATGAATGCATTTGCATGGCATATCATGATACCAATTATTTTTACTTTAAGTTGAACCTGATAATAACTCAGGTTGAACATATCGTTGATCGGGTCATGGTGCCACTGAATCGAGTTTTTCCCAGTGCAACCACATTTGCCTTTATGGGAAGGCCTTTATTCGGTCCGTTGTCATGCCTCTGGTCGGTGCCTCCAATGAGGGAAGGTTATGGGCGTGCGTTACCTTGGCCCAGTAAGCAGACATAACCTTGTGTGCCCGTTGTTGTTATGGTACCTTGTCCCCGTTTGGGACCGTTTATGTTTTTGCCACGACAGTGGCCGTTGGTGTCTTTGGTAGACACGAGGCCACCCAGGACTTAGCCCAGTGGGGAGTGAGTCGGAGTGGCCGGGAGAGTGTCATGGCAATGGAGGGGTTCTGTTGGAATGTCGTTGGTCCACCCGAATGGGAGTGAGAGGCCATGGGTTCCGTGGTATGGGTACAGTGCGCTACCTCTGCAGAGGGTATTTAATCTATCGATAGCCGAGTCCACGGTTATGGACACGCTCGAAAGTAGGTCACACCATGGGTCAACGTTTAAATAATCTTGCACACTAAAATTAATAACCTAGCGTTGTTGGAAAGAGGATGGTTGAGAAACCATGTTGATGATGGAGACTAAGAGGTTGGTCTGTTGTGATCTGAGAAAGATCACCATTTGGTTACGAGGTAACCCGTTTGAATACCAAGTTGTTGGTCCATTTGTGATCCAAGAAAGATCACTGTTTGGTTACGCGATAACCCATTGGGTAAGCAAGTCCAAGGGACTTGAGGCACGAGATTTCGTTCACTGCATCCCTAGTATGATTTTCCATTAATGAGAATTTGCTTAATATCATGATATTGTTTGTCATTATGTTTATGCTTGTTGTGAGCTTGCAAGTACATTTAATGTACTGACCTGGTGTGTCATGCCAGATTTCAGGAAAGTCTCATTGGAATGGAGTGCTGTCCGAGTCTAGATCGTGTCCACATCGGTGTCCCTGTGCTATGGAGTCCCGCTTCATCATCGTTCCGCTGCCGCGTAGTTGTCATGATCGGGGCCCCTTTATGTTCACTAAATAATGTACATATTGTTCAGCCGCACTATGTGTGCCGCTTGGCCTCGCAACTTGTTGTAATATGAAACATGTTCCGCTAGCCTCAATAAAGCGGTTGTTTTCTGTTCCAAGATGTTATGTGTTGCCAGAAGACATGGTCTTTGGGATGGCAATGCAAGGTAAACCGGTTGCTCTGAGTCAGGGTGACACAACGCTTGGTATCATAGCCACGCTGACTGTAGGACACGCTAGACTACCACCGTGTTACTAGACGTTAGTTAGACTAAAACTTGAGTGAAGATAGTGTTTGTAGCTGGTTGTTGCATTGCATACACTCGGTTATTTTTATATCTAACCTACTAATGGCTGTGAGTGTAGATGGCTCCGGTGCCGTATCCGTGCCAGTTGCAGCTGATGTCGTACACGTCGCTACATCTGCTTCGTAACGCATGGCGTTGACTGTACCGGGAGCGTCTAGCAGACTCAGTGTATGAGTATCACGCAGTGGTTACTCTGCGCACCGGTTCATCTTCCAGCACTTACACTCATACCTCTAGGAGTGGTTTCGCCTCTACTGCTTCTCGGGCTGTCCAGTTTGCTGCATTTGAGGTCCTCGTCGAGCTGCGCTATAACGAGGTCCGAATGCTGAACCATCCAGGTTTCCAATACTATCCCTCCTTGCACGACAATGGTGTGTCTGTTTTCCTATCATTGATCCAGAGTCTGATAGTACTGCTAGCCACCTTTCTCGCTACATCACTGCTAGCTACCTTCTAATTCACGAGATGGCTCGAGAGCTGACTCGTGTTCGCACTGCTTTAGCCGCTACTAGAGCTTTCAATACTCCATCATCTACGGGATTTACTCCTTATATTCCATCCAGTTCTAGCTCACCTATTTCATCGGTTACTCCTCCGAGTAGCTCGGGCACCTTGACCGTGAATCCTCTTAGTGCTCCTGCCGAGTGGGTTTCCCTTCTCACTAGCCCCGTAGCACCAATGCTTCAGCCCTATCCTGCACCTGCTCCAGAAGGAGAACCCTTGAGGTAGCGTCGTCGTGTTACCTTTAAACCGGAGGTCTCGGTTAACATAGTCAGTTCAGGATCCGAGTCCACTTCAGGAGAGGACCCCGCAGCACCAGCAGAGCATTAGAGCGCTCGAGTATCCGCAGTTGTCAGGTTGATGAATGGATGGAGTTGTACGAATCATGATGTTCCGTTTCATGTATGAGAGTAGTTGAACTTATTATGTCATTTATCTTTTATGTACGAGTCTATGTATAATTATGATGGAACTTTCTTTTATTTGACGTGTTTCCTTTGTTATTTCGCTTTCTTTCGGGTTTTGTCACTGGCTTTTCCCCACTATATTCTTTTTGGATGTTGCTCATCTCAGTTGTGTTGTCTTGGGAAAAACAAACAATAGGATGACGCGGGGAGGCAGCAGTAGCGATGCTTGTGATGATGTCCCTGTTCGTCGTTCCGCGCGACAGGCAGGATACTCCCCCGAGATGTACGTTCCACCACCGCCTCCACCGCCAAATCCGCCCTCCACCGACCAAATTCTCCGTATGTTTGAGGAAAGGAGCAATAATGATCTGATTGAAATATTGAGAAGTGTGCAAGCTATGGTTGGGCAGAATGGAAATCAGAATGTTCATCACTCCAAACTGTCAGATTTTCAGAGAACCAACCCTCCCAGCTTCAGTCAGGTTATTGATCCCTTGGACGCAGATGAGTGGGTACGAACTATTGAGAAGAAGCTTGAGATTGCTCGTACTAAAGAGGATGACAAAGTCCCATTTGCAACTCATTATCTTGAAGGCGATGCCGTCATATGGTGGGAAAATGCAAAAGCCATGTGGCATGCTGATGAAGAAATCACCTGGACAAAATTCAAGGATCAGTTCCGTAAATACCATATTCCTGCTGGAATTATGAGTTCAATCATTTGGCCCGTTACTCCCTCTATGATGCGGCCACTGAAGAAAGAAAGATTGACAGGTTTCTTGGGGGATTAAACCAGCATCTCCGATACACCCTCAGTATGTTTGATTTCACCGATTTCCAAACTCTGGTAAACAAGGCCCTCATTGCTAAAAGGGAGCGCAAACTTATACATGACAACAAGCCTACAAATAATGATCACAAGCACAAGTTCGAGCCAAGGAAGGAGGTTCAGCCAATGCAAAAGGCTCGTACCTGGCAGCAAATTCAAGTAGAGTACAAGCCCAATTGGCAGCAGCATGTTAACAAAACCACTACACAAGTTAAAAATGTCGTAACCAACCCGGTGCGAGAAGAGTGTCAGCACAACAATTCTTGTTTCAGTTGTGGGCAAACCGGACATTATGCCAGGCAGTGTCCCAAGAATGGCAAGACTAATGCTCCATTCAGGCCACAAGTCAACTTTATGGGAACATACCATGTCCAGGAGAACATCACCGGGCAAGTCCATCACCTCTCCGCAGACGAAGCCCAAGAGAACCCCGAAGTCATCATTGGTATGTTTTCTGTTCATAGCATACCTGCCATAATTTTATTTGACTCTGGGGCTTCCCACTCTTTTATTTCGTGAAGTTTTGTTGCCCAAAACAAATTTCCTTGTTCGGTGTTGAGCAAGAATATGCTGGTACAATCCCCGGGATCTTTGCTCAGAAGCAATCTGGTCTGCCGTAATCTGGAAATCAATATCAACGGAGTCCGTTTTCCAACTTCCTTGATAGACATTGAGTCTGTTAAGTTGGACATTATTTTGGGGATGAATTGGTTAAACCAATATCAAGTATGCATTAATTGCGCGGCCCAAGAAGTCACCTTGACAAGTCAAGAGGGACAGACTACAGAATTCTATGCCCGCAGGAGCATACCCAAGAAAGAAATGGTCTTCACCACTGTGGCTGGTGAATTGGAATTAATTCCTATGGTCAGTGAGTTTCCCGGTGTATTCCCAGAAGAACTGCCAGGCATGCCGCCAGACCGAGAGCTTGAGTTTGCAATAGATCTTGTGCCTGGAACCGCACCGTTATACAAGAAATATTATCGGATGCCTTCGTGAGAATTAGTGGAGCTAAAGAAAGAGCTTGATGAGATGCTCTAGAAAGGTTATATCCGTCATAGTTCTTCACCATGGGGATCACTTGCTATATTCGTGGATAAGAAAGATGGTAGTCTCCGTATGTGTGTGGATTGCAGTCAGCTGAATGATGTCACCATCAAAAACAAATATCTGCTGCCCAGGATTGATGACTTATTTGATCAGCTCAGCGGGGCAAAAGTGTTCTCCAAAATTGATTTAATGACAGGATACCACCAACTCAAGATTAAAATGGAAGATATTCCTAAGACCGCGTTCACTACTCGGTACGGTCTTTATGAATATACCGTTATGTCCTTCGGCCTTACCAATGCCCCTGCTTTCTTCATGCATATGATGAATAAAGTATTCATGGATTTCCTCGATAAATTTGTGGTAGTTTTCATCAATGATATTCTCATATACTCAAAAAGTAAAGAAGAGCACAAAGGACACCTCAGAGCTATCCTGCAAAGACTCCGTGACCATCAACTATACGCCAAATTTAGTAAATGCGAGTACTGTCCACAGAAGGTATAGCCATAGATCCAAGCAAGGTAAAGGACGTACTTGATTGGTTGGCACCCGTGACAGTATCTCAAATCGGGAGTTTCCTTGGATTAGTTGGATACTATCGTTGTTTCATTGAAGGTTTCTCTAAGATCGCCAAGCCAATGACAGAGCTTCTCAAGAAAGATAAGAAATTTGGATGGACTGAGGATTGCAAGAAAAGTTTCAATGAGCTGAAAACCAGACTGACAACAACACCTGTGTTGACTCTTCCATACATCTACCGCAACTTTGATGTATACTGTGACGCTTCCCGGCAAGGTCTTGGATGCGTACTTATGCAAGATGGCATGGTGGGAGCATATGCATCTCGACAACTGCGACCCCACAAAGGGAACTATCCTACTCATGATCTGGAATTGGCCGCAGTGGTTCATGCTCTAAAAATTTAGAGACACTATCTCATTGGAAAAAGGTGCCAAATATTTACCGAGCACAAAAGTCTCAAGTACATATTCACTCAGCCAGATTTGAATCTCCGCCAACGAGAATGGCTTGAGTTAGTCAAGGACTATGATCTTGGAATTAATTAACACCCGGGTAAGGCCAACGTGGTTGCCGATGCACTCAGCAGAAAGCCTGTCAGTCTAAATACCATGATGGAATCCTTGCCTCCCAAACTCCAAGAAGAGATTGTTCAGCTCAATCTGGTCATAGTTGAAGCTGGTCTTGCTAATATTATGGAAGTTACTCCTACCCTCGAGGATGAGATCCGCAAGGCCCAGCCGAATGACCCAGTCCTACAAAAACATGCTAGACGTATGTTAGCAGAACAGACCCCAGACTTTTCTAAGGATTAGCAAGGTACACTACGATTTCGTGGAAGGATTTGTGTACCAAGGCAAGAAGATTTAAGGAAGAGAATATTGTCCGAAGCACACGAATCTTTGTATTCTATTCACCTTGGAGGTACTAAAATGTACGAAGACCTTCGACAAATATTCTGGTGGGATGGGATGAAGAAAGACATTGCCTATTTTGTGGCCTGTTGCGACATATGCAACAAAGTAAAGGCAGAACACCAGAAACTAGCCGGACTCCTCCAACCGTTGCCCGTTCCATAATGGAAGTGGGATGATGTCTGCATGGATTTTATCACAGGGCTACCGAGAACTCGGAGAGGCAATGACGCAGTATGGGTCATAGTGGACACTTTAACCAAGGTAGCTCATTTTATTCCCATCAGAACCACATACCGTGCCGATCAGCTCGCACAATTGTATGTGTCCAGAATAGTCAGTCTACATGGGGTACCTCGAACAATCACTTCCGACTGGGGGTCCCTATTTACCTACGCTTTCTGGTCCCGTCTCCATCAAGCTTTGGGAACAGCACTAAAATATAGTACCGCTTATCATCCTCAGACCGATGGACAGACTAGGCGGATAAACCAAATACTTGAAGATGTGCTTTGAGCATGTGCCTTGGCCCAAGGGCCTAAATGGGAAGATTGTCTGCCGTATGCCGAGTTCTCCTACAACAACAATTTCCAGGCCAGTTTAAAGATGTCACCTTATGAGGCTCTGTATGGCCGTAAGTGCCGCACCCCGTTGAATTGGTCTCAAACCGGAGATAGCCGCATTTTTGGAATAGATCTCATGATGGAAGCCGAAGAGCAAGTCAGGGAAATCCGAGACCGATTGCGATTAGCCAAATCCCGACAAACGAGTTACTATGATGCAAAGCACCAACAGGTCAGTTTTGAACCCGGAGAACATGTATACCTCCGAGTCACTCCTATAAAGGGAGTAAAAAGGTTTCAGACTCGCAGAAAATTGTCACCCAGGTTTATTGGTCCGTTCCCAGTTATGTCCAGAGTGGGTACTGTTGCATATCAGTTGGAACTGCCCCCAGAATTGTCAGAAGTGCACAGTGTGTTCCATGTCTCCCAGTTGAGACGATGTATATCACCGCCCGAGAAAAGACTGCTATGACAAAAATAGAGTTGGCTAAGGATTTGACGTATGAAGAGAGACCGTTCAGAATTTTGGATGAGATGGAAAGGGTCACTCATAGTAAGATGAGAAAATTTTACAAGGTTCAGTAGAAGCACCACACAGAGGCGGAAGCAACTTGGGAACAAGAAGAGTTTCTAAAGAAAAACTATCCAGAATTGTATTCCCGAGCAACCAAACCTCGAGGACGAGATTCATCCTAAGTGGGGGAGGTTTGTGACAGCCTGGTTTTTGCTCTCTTTTCTTTTCTGATTTTTTATTTGGTTTTGGTTTGAATTTGTAGTTCTGAATCACTTCAGTTGGACTTAAACACTTGGGCATCACCTTGATTTTCACCCAAGTGACTCATTTCTCTCTCTAGCCATCATTACTTCTCTGGTCAACCTCAAAGTAATATTATGAATATTTTTCCTAAATGAAAAATATTCATTTTCTACTCCAAAACCCTAACCAGCCACATGTGTTCCAAAGCAACCCAATTTTTCTTGACGTTCTCCATCGATTGGTTAGGCCGCCGCCTATGGCGAAGAAGAGGAAGGGGGACGCGATGACTCCGTCTGGGGCAGGCTCATCTACCGCGGCCGCTCCTTCATCCGTGGGGAGGGAAGGCGACGGTGTTCGCACCTCCCCTGCCCGGTCATCCTCGCAAGGCCTGGAGGAGCGCCCTGGTGGGGGCCCAGCCCCCATGGCCCTGCTGGCTCTGGAGGTGCCGATGCCTGACGCTGCTGCTGAGGTACCCAAGGCTCAGGAGCCCCCAGTCTCCCGAGCCATGGTTACGCTGCCGCCGCCTCCTCCTGCGCTGCTGGTTCCGGGTTCTTCTGCCTCCTCCGATGTCTTGGACCACGCCCTTTCCGAGGTGGTCCAGCTGTGAGAAGACCTCCAGGGCACCGACTCCCATCTGGTAGTCGGGCGCTTGGAGCTGGTCGCCGGCTGGCTTCATTCTGACGCCTCTGTCCAAGCAGCGCTAGGGCGGTCCACGATAGCCTCTGAGAAGGAGAAGCAGGCCGCCACCCAAGTGTAGCCACTCAGGAGGCGACGCTAAAGGATGCCGCGGTCGCCCAGGACTGCTGCAAGGCACTAGAGGCCAAGCTACAGGGTTTGTGTGACGAGCACTCCAAAGAAGCTCGCGACCGCCAGGCGAAGGAGGAGTGGATGAAGGCTCGGGAGGACACCGTCAGGGACCGCGACACCAAGCTGATGCGGCTGGCGGAGGCGCAGACCGCTGAGCACAGCCGGCTGGAGACGCTGGAGCAGAAGGTTAGGGCGGAGAAGGCCGAGCTGGACGCCAAGGTGAAGGTCCTGGCCGAGGACCGCGTAGCCTTCGCACTCCTTGAGGAGAGGTCTCGCGTGGCGCTAAAGACTCTTTATGAGAAGGGCCTGGAGAAGCCGCTGGTTACCGACAAGGATGGCCCTGCCCAGCTGCTTCCTTACTTGGTCGAGGTGCTTGAGGAAGTCGTGAGCGGCGTCGGCCCCATGGCAGAGGTAGAAGCTCGCGTCCTTTCTTCCGCAGCACTGACGCGTGTCTTCAGCCACCTTCACCTTCATGACCCTGACGCCGATCTTGACAAGCTGCCGGAGCCTGTGGACAGCGAGCCCTTCGCTGCTGTTGCTGAAGCTGTGAAGAGCCAGGTGGAGGCCTTGCTGGGGGAAGTTTCGTGCCTTCGCTCCTGCACCCACGACAGGCGGTGCTGCTGATCCTCCAGCCCCAAGTGGTGCTACCACAGGGGTGGAGTGTCTGGCGGGCGACGGCGATGTCCAAGGTTGATGGCTTATTTCCTGCTTAATTCCTGCAACATGCACCATGCCTCATGAAGGCGTTTAAACTTACGTCTGGTATTGTGAAGACAATTATGGTTTGTAATATTTGCTCCGGGATTTGCTTCGAGATTTTGCGGTCTCCTTCCTATTTTCTTTATGTTTTATGTCGGCAGAGCCCAGCCCCGCGCATACCTTAGCCGCCGTTGGCCCCGACCGGATCACCGGGACGGGACCAAGGAGTGAGGAGCTACGTGACAAGTTAGGCTCCTGAGTCACGATGCTCAGGAGTCTCCCTTGACGCGCAAACAACAAATAGGGAGGGGGTGTAGGAGTAGATCTGGCGTTCTACGTCGGCAGAGCCCGGCCCGCGCATACCTCAACCGCCATTAGCCCTGACCGGATCACCAAGACGGGACTAAGGAGTGAGGGGCTGCGTGACCAGTTAGGCTCCTGACTCGCGATGCTCAGGAGTCCCCCTTGATGTTCAAACGATCTTCATACCTTGGCTCCGCTCGGGGAGGGGCGCGCGACAACCAGGTCCAGGGGACCTGGCTGGGTGGCGTACGCTCGGGCGTGACTCGGGCGCAGCCCTCTGTGTCCAGCCCCCTCACGCGACGCTCCTGAGGGGAGGTGTTGCGATGAGGCCAGACACTGAGCTCTGGGCTCCCTGAGGTTGATACGGCCATGGACCACCCTCAGTTGTTTATCACCAGCGCGGAGCAAAGCACTTCCATATGTGTACGGGCATAGCCGCTCCTCGGCAGTGTCTTCAGCCAACACTGAGCATGGTGCTTCCACTGGTGCATGGGAGGGGGCCCCCTCTGGGAGGAGCCCTTGGGGCGTGTACAGCCCCGCCCTGACACGTGGCTTGCACGGCAGGGCTAGACGAGGTGTATCTGGGCACTCGTGAGCCAGCGCGGGACTCACGAGGCCCTACCTCAAGGCAGGTTGTGCCTGGTCTTGGATCTTTGACAGTTGTGTGTTCCTACGAGATGGTTAGATATAAATGCTCTGCGTCCTCAGGTCCTGGCCCTCGAGCAAGCTCAGCCGCTATTGGTATGCCAGGTCGCGATGCCGTGGTAAAGGCCAGGGGGTGAGGGCTGGAGAGCCAGTAAGAGCTCCTGAGTCATGATGCTCAAGATCCCCCCTTTTAACGCACAAGCGATTTGCATGAGAGAGAGGAGGCTCGTGGTAGGCGGCAGGTGATAATCACAGGCAAGTTAGGCATGAAAGGCAAATCAGCTTAGGCAAACGCAGGATGGATACATGCCACTGGGTCAGACCCAAGTGGCTTGGGGATGATGCAGCCCGAGGAGAGCCCCCAGCAAGGTAAGCTGAAGACATAAGAAAAAGGGATACATGCCGCAAGGACAGACCCACGCGGCCTGGGAATGATGCAGCCCTGAGGGCGCTCCCAGCTAAAATGAACTTGGAAGATGTCACCTGGTACCATTGTAGAGGGGGTGTTGGAGTAGCTTGGAGATGCGCGGTGAAGAGGCCGACCCTCACGAGCCGCCGCGGCCCTGAGCCTCGGGAGACTCTGGGGGTCCAGGTGGTTCCTTGAGGACTGCCTCCATCTCCGCCAGGACCACGTGATGTCTGGCCTCCTAAGCCGCCAGAATGCTCCGCAGGTGTTGCTGGTAGGTGGCAGCCGCGTTCGGCAGGCCAAAAGGCATGCAAACGTAGCTGTGCGGCGGACCCACGCAGCGTCCCACACGCGAAGGCCAGAGGCGCTCCTGAGATGCGGCTCGGTTGAGCCCTAGGACGTCGATGTAGACACGCAGCCCGCCATCGTCGCCTAGATGGGGAGCCACACCGGGCAAGTGGCGGTTGCCGCGCATGGCTCTCACTTCTTGAAGCTCCTGAGTGGCCTTGGTGATGAACTCCTGAACGTTGGGCTTTCCACGCCCTGTGCCTTCATGGGGAAACGTGCCGCGAAGCACGCCTCCAAGTGGTGCCCGAGCGCCTCCCTCATGATGTTGGCAAGGTCTGAGGCCCTCCATAAGAGAGCCCCCGAGCCCTGCCCGAGTAGGGCGCCGAGCGTGCCTTCCTATGCGATGGAAGGAGGCGTCCCTTGCACGGGCGCCGATCCTGATGCGGCACCACCTGAGATGCCGACCTCCTGAGGCCTCGCGCTGAGCGGTTGCTTCTTCTTCCTAGGGATGGCCTCAGGAGGGTTCGCGCCCTTGCCGTCCGGGTCCTTGATTGATGCAGCTTGGAAGGCATGCTCAAGGGAGCACACCGCATCTCTCTCTTCGCAGGGGACCGTGATGATTCCGCCGCTTCCTGGCATCTTGAGGATGTTGTAGCCGTGGTGGGTCACTGCCATGAACATGGCCAGGGCTGGATACCCGAGGATGGCATTTTACAGCAGGTGGATGTGGGCGACGTCGAAGTCGATGAGCTCGGTGCAGTAGTTGTCGCGCTTTCCGAAAGTGACAGGGAGGTGGACCTGCCTTATCGGGGTGGTAGAACCGTCGGTAACTCATGAGAAAGGCTTGGTAGGATGGAGCTGATCGTATGGCACTTGAAGGTTGTCGAACATCTCAACAGACATGACGTTAAGCTCTGCGCTGCCATCGATGAGGGTCCTGGTGACTTGCACGTTGCTGATGACTGGGGAACAAAGCATCGGGAGGACGCCAGCAGTAGTCGCGCACTTGAGTTGATCTGCTAAGCTGAAGTTGATGGCGCACTTGGACCACCTAAGCGGGCGCGTGGCCTCAAGCCTGGGGAGGACTGCGTTCACCTCACGAGCAAACTGCTTGAAGATGCGCCGAGAGGCTGGGGGCCTGAGCTCGGCCCAAGATGGAAGCGATAGCACGTGGCTCCTGGAAGCCCCCAACCCCTCGTCCTGATGATGGTCGTCATTCCTTCTTGGCGGCGGCGGTAGAGGAGGAAGGCCTGCGTTACCCTGCAGGTGGTCCTCGCGAGGCTGATCTCTCCAGGCGCCCTCGCAAGGCTGGTCCTGCCAATGATCCTCGCGAGGTCGGTCACCCCACTCCTGACGAGGGCCACGGTCGTCTCATCGTCCTCCTCCTCGGCCGTAGCCTCGGTCATTGCACTCGGGGCATCGACCGAAGCGTCCTTCTCGAATGGCCCTAAGCTCCTGGCAGTTGTTGGTGTTGTGGCTATGGAGGTTGTGGTAGGTGCAGAACGGTCGGCTGCCCTTGGACGACTCCGACTGGTCCCTGCTGTGCTTCGTGTCTGGTTCTACCGCAAGCACGGCTACTCCCTTGCGCTTCACGTCCTTGGCCTTGGTCTTCTTTTCTTCTGGGTCAGCAGCTGGAAGCTCGAGGAGGGAGAGGCGTCCTTCGCCAGCCCTTGTGCACTTGGTCGCCAAGTTGAACAGCTCCAGGGATGTGCACAGCTCCTCGTCGATGGCGAGCTCCTCCTTCCTCTTGACGTCACGGACGCCATCAGAGAACACTGAGATGATGGCCTCATCCATCACCTTAGGGATCTTGAGGCAGGCGTTGTTGAAGTGCTGGATGTATTTCTGCAAGGTCTCCCCAGGTTGTTGCTTGATGCGACACAGGTCACCCACGGCCAGAGGGCGGTCGGGAGTGCCCAAGAAGTTGGCGATGAAGCGGTTGCGCATCTCGTCCCAGGAGGAGATCGAGCCGGGAGGCAGGTTCAGCAGCCACGTGCGGGCACCGTCCTTGAGCGCCATGAGAAACCAGTTTACCATGACCTTCTCGTCTCTGTTGGCCGCCTCAATGCTCAGCTCTTAGAGCTGCAAGAACTCCACGGTGTCGGCGGTACCGTCATAGCGTGGAGGCAGGTCCGGCTTGAACTTGCCCGGCCAAGCGACGCAACGCAGCTCGGGGGTGAAGGCGTGGCAACCTGCTGTGGTCAACGGAGCCCTTTGTTGACGCGGAGCTTGCTCTTGATGGTACCCGCGCACCGCCGCCAGGGGCAGTACACGATCTTGTCGCGCCGGTGCAGCGAGCATGGGGGCACCTTCTTGTGGCCGAGGGATTTCTTGGCAGCTTCTCTCTTGCCGCGCGGGCGCTGGATGCGGTGGGTCACGTCCAGGGGCCGCCCGCCTTGGGGCCAGGGCGCCGTCTTGGGGCGGAGGTGGTGGAGGTGCTCCCTGAGCCGCGTCGCCCCTACCTGGCGGAGGGCGAGGCAGTGAGAGAGACGGCGCAGGAGAGCCCCCTGCGGCGCTGATGAGCTCGGTGATGTAGGCGAGCCATTCTTCGTAGAGGTCGTCGATGGGGCGGTAATGCAGGAGCTCACGTGCCAGAAGCAGCACGGCCTACGCGTCCGTGGGGGTGCGACGAGCGTGAGACGATGAGCCAACTGGGTTCACCGACGGAGTGGTGGTGCGGCCTTCCCGCCCCACCGAGGGGTGCAGCGAGGATGTTTGCTGCTCGTTACCCGCCGGGCCGGTGGCGGCGTTGGCGGCAGGCGACGAAGAACAACGGGGAGGCCCACCGACAGGAGCCGTCTGGGCGACACGAGCAGCGAGAGCAGCCCGGCACTCAGAGCGGGCTCGGCGGGCGTCCGACATGGATGCGACGAAGCGATGGGACGCGGATCAGCGGAAATAAGATTTCAGCGCACCCCTACCTGGCGCGCCAAATGTCGGATATCGGGTTCCGGCAAAACCCTTAAGGTTCGAACACTGGGGTGCGCACGAAGATTTCCCCCTACCGAAACACGCCCTCAACCTCGCTGCGATCTCTAAGCTAGCACGATGAACTCACAGCACAAGAGACACAAGATTTATACAGGTCCAGGCCACCGTTGTGGTGTAATACCCTACTCCTGTGTGTGGTGGTGGATTGCCTCTTAGGCTGATGATGAACAGTACAAGGGAAGAACAGCCTCGTGAGGAGGGGTGTTCTTGAGCTAGTGAGGTGTTCTGCTTGGGAAGGATTTGATCCGTCTCCAGATGAGATGCCCTTCCTACTGTGGTGGCTAGACCTATTTATAGAGGCCCTGGTCCTCTTCCCAAATATTGAGCGGGAAGGGATCCAACAACGGCCATTTTAAAAGGGGACAACTAGTACAAGCTATCCTGACTAAAGGTGGTCTTCGCCTGTCAAAGGTGCTGGTGATGACGCCGTCTTGGGCTCCATGGTGACCTCCGTCCTGCACTCTTATTGCACCAATATGGAAATCTTTGCTTGATGCATCGGTACTCTGCGCCTGTGCTTGCCCCCTTAGCACCAAAGGGGAAATGAGGACACTGCACGTGTTGGCGCCCGCCTAGCCTTGGTCGTCATGGCTTGCGTCACGGGAACCCCGCGAGGCATCCCTTGCCTTGATCTCTCTGCCTCCCTCGCGAGCCTGCCTGGTGAGGCATCCCCTGAGGAGGCCTTGTGTCGTCTGCCCCGTGAGGCTTGGCCCCTCGCGAGGGTCTTGAGTGTTGGGTTGATGAAGACGGGCCGTACTGGGCCACTGGTGGAGCCATGCCGCAGGCAGGCAAGTTTGGGGACCCCCGTTCCCAGAACGCCGACAATGGGGTTGCCGATGAAAGCGCATTTGCTCCCTTGGTGGTTTTGGTGATTAATGTTAACATACATATTATTGGACTAATAGTTTTACCTAGAATATTTCAGATAAGTTCAACAATGGCATGGCAAGGACTTGAGGATGTGGACTCCGTCAAAATGTGAAAAACAAGAATTGGCTATCACAAGACTCTACATTTTTGGTTTAGTGATCAAGATCACATTGAGTCCCTTAGGAAAGCCAATACTATTAAAAGGGGATGAGGTATTATTTATGAGGTTGTCGCTCAAAGTGCTTAGTGATATTGCTCCAAAAACCCTCCATCACTTTCCGAAAAACACATTTGTCCAAACCCTAACTCATCATTTTGGTCCCACTGATACAATCCACTCCGGACCACCGAGATGATCATTCTATTGCCACAGCCAAAACCCTAACAATTCGGTATGACTGAAATGGTTCTCGATCCCATTGAGACGGCCTTGCCAAGCTTCTGTAATGAAGTAGTTTCATTTTGAAATTACTGAGACAAATCGATCAAAATTACCGAACGCGACTCTGCCATAGCCATTGCACTTCATGTTGGGAAACGTTGCATGGAAAACAAAAAAATCTATGCACATGCAAGATCTATCCATGGAGATTCATGGCCACGAGAGGGGGGAGAGAGCATCTATAGACCCTTGTAGATCACTAAGTGGAAGCTTTTATCAACGCGGTTGATGTAGTCATACTCCTTCACGACCCGTTCCTATCAAGCACCGAACGTACGGCACCTCCGCGTTCAGCACACGTTCAGCTCGATGACGTCCTCACCTTCTTGATCCAGCAAGAGGGGCGAAGTACTAGATGAGTTACGGCAGCACGACGGCGTGGTTACGGTGGTGGTGAACTAGAGGGAGGAGATTAGAACCACACTGGCTTCTAATTATGAGGATTAGAGGTAGCTAGGTCTAGCTCTAATTATTCAACTAGGACCAACTAGAGGAGGCTCAAAAACTTGTGTGCTAGGGGCTAGTCCTGCTCCTCTATGTATATGTTGAGCCCTAGGTGTTGTAACTTGGAGAGGAGGCCTCTCCAAAGTTGGTTTGGAACACAAAGATGAGTCCGTCTCGGACTCCAGGGCTAAACGCCATGGTCCATAGCATTTACGTAGATGCCACGAACTCCGCCGTCTATCCCACGGGTAAACACCATGAACCCTGGCGTCTAGCCCTGCCTTCCTGATGACCCACAAGTATATGGGATCAATCGTAGTCCTTTCGATAAGTAAGAGTGTCGAACCCAACGAGGAGCAGAAGGAAATGACAAGTGGTTCAACAAGGTATTCTCTGCAAACATTGAAATTATAAGTAACGAGTAGTTTGATAGCAAGATAATTTGTAACGAGCAAGTAACGATAGTAGTAAAAAAGGTGCAGCAAGGTAGCCCATTCCTTTTGAGGCAAAGGACAGTCCAAAACGGTCTCTTATGATAAGCAAAGCATTCCTGAGGGTACACGGGAATTTCATAATAATCACATTCATCATGTTGGATTGATTTGTGTTCGCTACTTTGATAATTTGATATGTAGGTGGACCGGTGCTTAGGTGTTGTTATTACTTGAACAAACCTCCTACTTATGATTAACCCCCTTGCAAGCATCCTCAACTACAAGAAAAGTATTAAGAATAAATTCTAACCATAGCATTAAACTTTTCGATCCAAATCAGTCCCTTACGGAAGAGCGCATAAACGAGGGTTTAAGCTTCTGTCACTCTCGCAACCCATCATCTAATAACTACTCCACAATGCATTCCCTTAGGCCCAAATATGGTGAAGTATCATGTAGTCGACGTTCACATGGCACCACTAAGGGAATCACAACATACATACCATCAAAATATCGAACACATAAAAAATTCACATGATTACTTGCAACAAGATTACTCCTGTGACCTCAGGAACAAAAGTAACTACTCACAAATGATAATCATGCTCAAGATCAGAGGCGTAGCATATTAGATCCGAACATATGATCTTCCACCAAATAAACCATATAGTAATCAACTACAAGATGTAATCAACACTACTAGTCACCCAGAAGTACCAATCTATAGTTCCGGTACAAAGATTGAACACAAGAGATGAACTAGGGTTTGAGAGGAGGTGGTGATGTTGAAGATGTTGAGAGATTGCCCTCCCCAAGATGGGAGAGTTGTTGGTGATGATGATGATGATGATTTCCCCCTCCGGGAGGGAAGTTCCCCTAGTGGAATCGCTCCGCCGAAGGGCAAAAGTGCTCCTTCCCAAGTTCTGCCTCGAGACGGCGGCGCTTCATCCCGAAAGTCCTCGCCTTATTATTTCTAGGTCAAAATGACTTATATACCAAAAGAGGGGCACCAGAGGTGGGCCGAGGACGGCACAACCCACCAGGGCGCGCCTGGGCTCCCTGGCGCGCCCATGTGGGTTGCGCCCACCTGGTGGGCCCCCTCTGGTACTTATTGGCTCCAATATTTCTTATATATTCCATAAAATTCCCCATAAAGTTTCACCTCATTTGGAGTTGTGCAGAATAGGTAGCCTGACGTAGCTTTTTTAGGTCTTGAATTCCAGCTACCGGTATTCTCCGTCTTTGTGTGTACCTTGCATATTATGAGAGAAAAGGCATTAGAAATACTCAAAAAAGCATTATTATACATAAAAACAATATAAATAACAGTAGGTAAACATGATGCAAAATGGACGTATCGACTCCCCCAAGCTTAGATCTTGCTTGTCCTCAAGCGAAAACCGAAATCGAAAAACATGTCCACATGCTTAGAGAGAGAGGTGTCGATAAAAACAAAATACGGACATAGAAGCATCATGTATATTATTATAATAGCAACAAACTTTAACATTAAACTTTTATCATAGACTTCTCATGAATAAGTAACAATTCATCACAACATCAAAGTATAAAGCATAAACTCTATTGGAAATGAACAAACTATGTTCTCAGTCAACTTTGCAACAATAATTCATCATCTTTTCAGGAAGGGTCACGTATCAGAGCCTTTAGGCAAGTTCACATACTCAACCATCATATAGTCTTCTATCATTGCTAACACTCACCGCATACACATGAGCAAAATGTTTCAACTTGACACATAGAAAGATAGGGGCTTATAATTTCGCCTCCCAATGTATTCACCTCAAGGGTGATGTCAACAATAATAATTCATGCCACCCATATCCAACTGGATATATGTGCCTAGATCTTTCCTCACCACATGATTCTTGCCAAAATAGAAAATAAAAAGGAATAGAGAGAAATACTTTGACTCTTGCATAAAAGTAAATACATGAAAGTAAAAGATAGGCCCTTCGCAGAGGGAAGCATAGGTTGCCATGCATTTATTTGTTTGTATGCTCAATATCTTAGTGCAAAAGAACGTCACGTTATATTGCCCCTTATGATAGCATCCTTTATTATGCAGTCTGTCGCTTTTATTCTTTGCCATCACAAGTTTGTACAATGCTCAATTTTCTCTTACACTAAATGATCCAACACTTATTCATCTAAAGCAATATATCTACTTATCTTTTGATCCATAGTGCACAAGTAGTATACAATGATCCAACACTAAATGATCCAACACTTATTCATCTAAAGCAAAAGATAACTATGGATCAAACTAAGATAAATAAAGGCAAAAGATAGTGGAGGTGATACGATACTGGGGCACCTCCCCCAAGCTTGGCACAATCCATGGGGAGTGCCCATACCCATTACTCAAGTTTCCTTTGGTGATGAAGAAGGAGGTGGTGGTGATGAAGTAGAGGGTTTGTATTTCTCTTCCTCCAGCTTATGTCGGAGGATAAAGTTATCTATCCTCAACTTATCATTCTCCATCTCGTGCTTTATTATCCTCTTGCATAATGCCTCCATGCTTTCGTGCTTGAAACAAGGAGGGGCTGGTTCATCTTCATCCTCCTCATCAGAGAACCATATGTAGGGATAGGTGTCCTTGAAGATGTTTTTAATCTAAGGGATGATAAGAAGTCGGACACTCCTCGAAATTTTGAGCGACATTTTTTCAGATGTGTCAGGAAAATAGTGAGAAAGAAGAACATAATATTTCTCCATGATACGGTGGTTAATAGATTTGGGGGGTATATAAAGCTATTTTATCTTAGGAAACAAGCAAATAGAGTCCGGAAGGTACCCGAGGTGGGCACAACCCACCTGGGCGCGCCTGGCAAGCCAGGCGCACCCTGGTGTCTTGTGCCCACCAGGGTCACCTTACTGGTAGTTTCTTATTTTCCTAATTTTTTAAATATTCCAAAACTGACAAAAAATATTTTTGCCAATTTTTCGGAGTTTGTTTATTTACCGTATCACGTACCTCCTCTTTTTTCATGATTCTGGAGTGTTCCAGAAGGTTTCTTTTATGTGTTCTTCCGGTGTCATAGTTTGGATAATATTGCTTTCAACATTAATGGGCGTACCTGAGATATAATGTTTTATTCTTTGCCCATTGACGACCTCCGGGTTACTACTTTCGGCATTATTTATTTTTATGGCTCCCGATTGATAAACTTCCTCGATAACATAGGGTCCTTCCCATTTGGAGAGGAGTTTTCCTGCAAAGAACCTGAAATGAGAGTTGTACAAAAGAACATATTCTCCAACTTTGAGCTCGCGCTTTTGAATTCTTTTATCATGCCATCTTTTGACCTTTTCTTTAAATAACTTGGCATTTTCATAAGCTTGGGCTCTCCATTCATCTAGCGAGCTAATATCAAATAACCTCTTTTCACCGGAAGTTTGATATCATGGTTGAGTTCTTTAATTGCCCAATATGCTTTATGTTCTAACTCAAGAGGCAAATGACAAGCTTTTCCATAAACCATTTTATAAGGAGACATACCCATAGGATTTTTATATGTTGTTCTATAAGCCCAAAGTGCATCGTCTAATTTCTTAGACCAATTCTTCCGGGACCTATTGACAGTCTTTTGTAAAATTAATTTTATTTCTCTATTGCTAAGCTCAACTTGACCACTAGACTGAGGATGATAAGGTGATGCAATTCTATGGTTAACATAATACTTAGCAAACATTTTACGGAAAGCACCATGAATAAAATGTGAACCACCATCAGTCATTAAATATGTAGGAACTCCAAACCTTGGGAAAATAACTTCCTTAAGCATTTTAATAGAGGTGTTGTGATAAGCTCTACTAGCTGGAATAGCTTCTACCCACTTAGTAACATAATCAACAACAACCAAAATATGTGTATACCCATTAGAGGAAGGAAAAGGTCCCATATAATCAAATCCCCAAACATCAAATGGTTCAACAGCAAGAGAATAATTCATAGGCCTTTTCGGACACTTACCAATATTACCAATCCTTTGACATTCATCACAAGATAAAACAAACTTACGGGCATCCTTGAAGAGAGTAGGCCAATAAAAACCAGATTGCAATACCTTGTGAGCAGTTCTATCTCCCGCGTGATGCCCTCCATAAGCTTCAGAGTGACATTTCCGTAGGATTAGTCCCTGTTCATGCTCAGGTACACAACGCTAATAATACCATATAGTCCTTCTTTATAAAGATGTGGGTCATCCCAAAAGTAGTGTCTTAAATCAAATAAGATTTTTTTTCTTTTGTTGGTATGTGAAGCTACGTGGTATATATTTAGCAACAATGTAATTAGCATAGTCGGCATACCAAGGAGTGTTATGAGAAACATTTATTGCAGCTAATTGCTCATTAGGAAAACTATCATTAATAGGTTGTGGGTCATCAAGAATATTTTCTAGCCTAGACAAGTTATCAGCCACGGGATTCTCAGCTCCCATCCTATCAGTGATATGTAAGTCAAATTCTTGCAGCAAGAGAACCCACCTAACGAGTCCAGGCGTAGCATCTTTCTTTTCCATAAGATATTTTATAGCAGCATGATCGATGTGAACAATAACTTTAGAATCAACAATGTATGATCTGAATTTATCACAAGCAAACACCACTGCTAAGAATTCTTTTTCAATAGTCGCATAATTTCGTTGAGCATTGTCTAGAGTTTTACTAGCATAATGAATAACATTTAATTTCTTGTCAACTCTTTGTTCTAGAACAGCACCAATAGCATAGTCACTAGCATCACACATAATTTCAAAAGGCAAGTTCAAATCAGGTGGTTGAACAATAGGTGCGGAAATCAAGGCTTTCTTAAGTGTTTCAAAGGCTTCTACACAATCATCATCAAAAACAAATGGAACTTCCTTTTGTAAAATATTTGTAAGAGGCCTAGAAATTTTAGAGAAGTCTTTAATAAACCTCCTATAGAAACCAGCATGGAAACTACGAATACCTTTGATATCTTTAGGACATGGCATTTTCTCAATTGCATCAACTTTAGCTTTATCCACCTCAATACCACGTTCAGAAAGTTTGTGTCCCAAGACAATACCTTCATTAACCATAAAGTGGCACCTCTCCCAATTCAAGACAAGCTTAGTCTGCTCGCATCTCTGCAAAACTCGATCAAGGTTGCTTAAGCAATCATCAAAAGAAATTCCATAAATGGAAAAATCATCCATGAAAACCTCAACAGTCTTTTCACAAAAATCAGAGAATATAGCAGTCATACATCTTTGAAAGGTAGCAGGTGCATTACATAAACCAAAAGGCATACATCTATAAGCATAAGTTCCAAAAGGACAAGTAAAGGTGGTTTTCTCTTGATCAGGTTGTGAGACAGGTATTTGAGAAAAACTAGAATATCCATCAAGGAAACAAAAATGTGTGTGCTTTGACAATCTTTCTAGTAGTTGATCAATAAAAGGCAGAGGGTAATGATCTTTCCTAGTAGCTTTATTTAATTTTCTAAAATCAATTACCATTCTATAGCCAGTGACAATTCTTTATGGAATAAGTTCATTCTTGTCATTAGGAACAACAGTAATACCTCCCTTCTTAGGGACACAATGAACAAGACTTACCCATCTACTATCAGCTATAGGATAGATTATACCTGCTTCCAGAAACTTCAGTATTTCAGTTCTTACCACTTCTTTCATCTTAGGATTTAAACATTGTTGGTGATCAACAACGGGTTTAGCATCAGGTTCCATATTAATTTTGTGCTGACAGAGAGTGGGACTAATGCCCTTTAAATTGTCAAGAGTATAGCCACTAACAGCTCGGTGCTTCTTCAGAACCTTTTATAATCTTTCTTCTTCATGTTCTAAAAGGTTAGCACTAATAATAATAGGATATATCTTCTTCTCATCAAGATAAGCATATTTCAAAGTGTCTGGCAATTGTTTTAATTCAAACACAGGATCAACTTTAGGTGGAGGAGGACCTCCTAGAGTTTCAATAGGCAAATTGTGTTTAAGAAGAGGACGTTGTTAAATGAAAATCTTATCTATTTCATTTCTTTCATGAATATGTATATCATTCTCATGGTATAGCAAATATTGTTCTAGTGGATCAGTAGGAGGTATAGCAATAGAAGCAAGACCAATTATTTCATCCTTACTAGGCAATTCTTTCTTATGATGCTTCTTACTAAACTTAGAAAAAATAAATTCATGAGACTCATCACCAAAACTAACACCGACAGTTTGTTTCTCACAATCTATTTTAGCATTAACGGTGTTCAAGAAAGGTCTACCAAAGATAATGGGACAAAAGTCATCTTGTGGGGAACCAAGAACAAGAAAATCAGTAGGATTTTCCCACACAAGACTTCAACATCTCTAACAATCCCAAGTGGTGTGGTGGTTTCTCTGTTAGCAAGTTTAATAGTAACATCTATGTCTTCTATCTCAGCGGGTGCTATATCATTCATAATTTATTGATATAAGGTAAAAGGAATAGCACTCACGCTAGCACCTATGTCACATAAGCCATGATAACAGTGATCTCCTATCTTAACTGAGACAACAGGCATGCCAACAACGGATCTATGTTTATCCTTTTCATCGGGTTTGGAAATTCTAGCAGCTTCATCACAGAAGTAAATAACATGCCCATATTTATTTTCAGCCAGGAGATCCTTGACCCTCAAAGAATTGTTTTCCATAGTAATGAGTGACAGAAAATTTCAGCACGTAGTAATAATTTTTGCTTACCAATTTCCACTTACCAAGAGCGCTTCACTCCCCAGCAACGGTGCCAGAAAAGAGCCTTGATGACCCACAAGTATATGGGATCAATCACAGTCCTTTTGATAAGTAAGAGTGTCGAACCCAACGAGGAGCAGAAGGAAATGACAAGTGGTTTTCAACAAGGTATTCTCTGCGAACACCGAAATTATAAGTAACGAGTAGTTTGATAGCAAGATAATTTGTAACGAGCGAGTAATGATAGTAGTAACAAAGGTGCAGAAAGGTAGCCCAATCCTTTTGAGGCAAAGGACAGGCCAAAACGGTCTCTTATGATAAGCAAAGTGTTCTTGAGGGTACACGAGAATTTCATCTAGTCACTTTCATCATGTTGGTTTGATTTGTGTTCGCTACTTTGATAATTTGATATGTCGGTGGACCGGTGCTTAGGTGATGTTCTTACTTGAACAAACCTCCTACTTATGATTAACCCCCTCGCAAGCATCCGCAACTACGATAAAAGTATTAAGAATAAGTTCTAACCATAGCATTAAACTTTTGGATCCAAATAAGTCCCTTACGTAATAGTGCATTAACTAGGGTTTAAACTTCTATCACTCTCGCAACCCATCATCTAATAACTACTCCACAATGCATTCCCTTAGGCCCAAATATTGTGAAGTGTCATGTAGTCAACGTTAACCTGACACCACTAAGGGAATCACAACATACATACTGTCGGTGCAACAAACCCTGGGGTCCGTTGCCCAGACTGTGCACAGGCCCAAGAGCAAGATTACAACACCCAAGATCAGACCAAGCACAAGAGATCAGTCCTTTGAAGGACCAAAGTGCAGATCAAGAAAACCAAGACTAGCCATAGGAGCAAGAAATCACAATGGGAAGAACCTCCCTTGCCGGGCAGGCGAGGCTGGCAAGGTTGGGACTACCTCGGAAGCAAGCCTCCGAGATCGTCTCGGCAGGCCTACCGGGGCTTGCGAAGGCAAACCTCTCCACCACGCCACCTCACAGCAACGCACATCGTCAATCAGTGCAATGTCAAGCTCCTAAGTGACTAAGTGGCTGCTTCCTGCCACATGGCAGCCACTTCCTACAGAAGATACCTCCAAATGACACCCGTCCTAAGACGTGTCAAGCAAGCAGGCATGAAGCTGGCAAAACGGCCCGACAAGGCTTGCCGGGCGCACAATGATGTGACGTGAGCGACACATTTAATGCGCTTTGTTAGCCTGCAGAGTTCAGTATGATAGCACTGTTTGCTATATGATCAGTATGTAATGACTGATATGTCAGCCTGCAGAGTTAGGTATGATAGCACTGTTTGCCATCTAATCAGTATGTAATGACTGATTTGCCGCTGTGTTAACCCCTTCATCTATAAAAGGAGGCCCATGGCCACCATAGAAAGGATTTAGAGCCTCACACATTCATACACGCGTAGCCACTCTCGCCCCGAGGCAACCCTGCCGGGCAAGAGCGCCGTGCTCTCCACCATTATCCACCATCAATCCACCAAAGCATGAGTAGGGTTTTACGCCTCACGGTGGCCTGAACCTGGGTAAAACTGCCCATGTGATCTCTGCCATGCAGTGTTACGCTTCTCCGCTCTTTGTGCAACATGCCCATCCCCCCGCCGAACAAAAAAGGGACTCATGTCCCCCCATAGGTGGCCATGGTTTCCCATGACATCTTTGGCGCACCAGGTACGGGGATCACTTGCGTGAACCCGAGAGCGTAACAGCGCGTCATCTTTGTCGCCATTTTCATCATTAACAGCTCCATCGACTATGGCGCCCAAGAAGAAGCCCGGTGCCATAGCTCACCCGTCCACCTCGGAGGCCCTGCCGCCCGCGACTGCTGACGTCATCGGGAATGCGGAGACGCACGAGGATGCAGGCACTGCGGGGGACGTGGTCGGCGCAGGCGGCATCGTCACCACCTCCCTCGCGGCCGAAGCAGGAGCGGGAGGCACCAGAGAAGGACAACACCAACAACACCCCGGCGACCACGCTCCGCGAGGTACGGGTAGAGAGATTATTCCTTTCGTCCCTCACTTCCTAGCCGAGGGACATAGCCATGGTGGTGACACTCGCCCTGAGGAGAATCGCAATCCTATGGCCGCCCATGTCTCGGGCATGGTCGCATAACATCACTACAAAAAAATACACTTTCGTGATGATACGTGTTTGTCACAGTAGGTCACATTTTCTGTCATTCATGTACATCCATGATGATTTTATGACAGAATCAAGATAGTCATACATGTGTTGTCGTAGAAGTGTTCCATGACATTACCAAAATTATCATCACGGAAGTATCCACTTCCATGATGATAAATCACGCGTCATAGAAGTGCTTTCGTTAACGGTGACCGACGCATGGCATCCACCATAACAGGTTGCTGTTAAGCTATCGGGTTCCGTTTTGGATCCGGTAACCCGTTAACAGCCCCGACCAATGGGGATTTTCCACGTGTAAAATTATCATTGGCTATAGCAACCACGTGTTAGCACCCGAAAAGGACAGATGTCAACCGCCCAATGGACAGGAGGCGCCTATGATACGTCGACATGTGGCAAGGCCCAACAACGGCCCATTTAGGTTAAAAAGGGTGGCCCAATCAAAATTAGCGGGCTGGCCCATTAACAGCTTGCTTGTAGATGACCCATTCCCAGTTAAGGCCCGTACGGCTACTGTCAAATCGGCCCGTCAATGTCCCATTCTAAACATGTCATCATCGCGGCCCATGGTCACTTCTGGCCCATTAACAGTCCGCTAAGTATTTGGGCCGAATTACGGCCCGGTGTATTTCTGGCCTGTTAAAGGTCCTACTTCATTTGGGCACATTTTTTTGCCATTGAAACTTTCGGCCCATAAACGACCATGAAGGATTTGGGTCATATTCGACTGTGTCTGACATTCGGCCTGCTAGAGGCCCATGATACGTCCATTTTGCATCATGCTTTTATACCGATCTTTATTGCATTATGGACTGTTATTACACGTTATGTCACAATACTTATGGCTATTCTCTCTTATTTTACATGGTTTACATAAAGAGGGAGAATGCCGACAGCTGGGATTCTGGGCTGGAAAAGGAGCAAATATTGGAGACCTATTCTGCACAACTTCAAAAGTCCTGAAACTCCACGAAAGTCATTTTTGGAATTAATAATAAATATTGAGCGGAAGAAGTACCAGAGGGGGCCCACACCCTGGCCACGAGGGTGGGGGCCCGCCCTATCCCCCTGGGCGCGCCCTCCTGCCTCGTGGGCCCTGAGGGAGTCCCGGACTAGGGGGTGTCCGGATAGCCAAACTATCATCTTCGGCCGGACTCCTGGACTATGAAGATACAAGATTGAAGACTTCGTCCCGTGTCTGGATGGGACTTTCCTTGGCGTGGAAGGCAAGCTTGGCAATACGGATATGTAGATCTCCTACCATTGTAACCGACTCTGTGTAACCCTAACCCTCTTTGGTGCCTATATAAACCGGAGGGTTTTAGTCCGTAGGACGAACAACAATCATACCATAGGCTAGCTTCTAGGGTTTAGCCTCTCTGATCTCATGGTAGATCTACTCTTGTACTACCCATATCATCAATATCAATCAAGCAGGAGTAGGGTTTTTCCTCCATCGAGAGGGCCCGAACCTGGGTAAAAACATCATGTCCCTTGTCTCCTGTTACCATCCACCTAGATGCACAGTTCGGGACCCCCTACCCGAGATCCGTCGGTTTTGACACCGACATTGGTGCTTTCATCGAGAGTTCCTCTGTGTCGTCATCTTTAGGCCCGATGGCTCCTTCGATCATCAACAACGATGCGGTCCAGGGCGAGACTTTTCTCCCCAGACAGATCTTCGTATTCGGCGGCTTTGCACTGCGGGCCAATTCGCTTGGCCATCTGGAGCAGGTTGAAAGCTACGCCCCTGGCCATCCGGTCAGATTTGGAAGTTTGAACTATACGGCTGACGCCCGCGGAGTCTTGATCTTCGACGGGCTCGAGCCACAGCCAAGCGCGCCGCACTGTCATGATGGGCATGATCTAGCTCTGCCGCCGAACAGTGCCCTGGAGGCCGCACTAGTGTCCGCTCTGACCCTTAGCTCGGAGCCGACTGCGCCGATCGAGGACGGGTGGCTTGACACCACCTCGGTGTTGGGGAACGTTGCAGAAAATTAAAAATTTTCCTACGGTTTCACCAAGATCCATCTATGAGTTCATCTAAGCAACGAATCAAGGGAGTGAGTTTGCATCTACATACCACTTGTAGATCGCGTGCGGAAGCTTGCAAGGTGATGATGGAGTCGTACTCGACGTGATTCGAATCACCGATGACCAAGTGCTGAACGGACAGCACCTCCGCGTTCAACACACGTACGGGACGGAAGACGTCTCCTCCTTCTTGATCCAGCAAGGGGGAAGGAGAGGTTGAGGAAGACAGCTCCACCGGCAGCACGACGGCGTGGTGATGGTGGAGAGGTAGTACTCCGACAGGGCTTCGCCAAGCACACAACGGAGGAGGAGAGGTGTTGGGGAGGGGAGGGCTGCGCCTTGGAGGGTGGTACGGATGCTCTCCCCTCACCCCTCTATTTATAGGGGGAAGGGAGAAGGGGGGCCGGCCCCCTATAACCCATCTAGGGGGGTGCGGCGGCCAAGGGGAGAGGGGGAGAGGGTGGCTTGCCCCCCAAGCCAAGGGGGCACCCCCTCTAGGGTTCCCCCCTCAACCCTAGGCGCAAGGGCCCAAGGGAGGGGGTGCGCCCAGCCCACCAGGGGCTGGCTCCCTGCCCCATGCAGCCCATGTGGCCCCCCGGGAGGGGTGGCCCCTCCCGGTGGACCCCCGGAACCCTTCCGGTGGCCCCGGTACAATACTGGTATGACCCCGAAACTTCCCGGTGCCCGTTTGACAACTTCCCATATATAAATCTTTACCTCCGGACCCTTCCGGAGCTCCTCGTGACGTCCAGGATCCCATTCGGGACTCCGAACAACATTCGGTAGTCACATACTAGTCTTCCTAATAACCCTAGCGTCACCGAACCTTAAGTGTGTAGACCCTACGGGTTCGGGAGACATGCAGACATGACCGAGACGCTCTCAGGTCAATAACCAACAGCGGGATCTGGATACCCATGATGGCTCCCACATGCTCCTCGATGTTGTCATCGGATGAACCACGATGTCGAGGATTCGATCAAACCCTGTATACAATTCCCTTTGTCAATCGGTACGTTACTTGCCCGAGACTCGATCGTCGGTATCCCAATACCTTGTTCAGTCTCGTTACCGGCAAGTCACTTTACTCGTACCGTAATGCATGATCCCGTGTCCAACACCTTGGTCACATTGAGCTCATTATGATGATGCATTACCGAGTGGGCCCAGAGATACCTCTCTGTCATACGGAGTGACAAATCCCAGTCTCGATCCGTGTCAACCCAACAGATACTTTCGGAGATACCTGTAATGCACCTTTATAGTCACCCAGTTACGTTGTGACGTTTGATACACCCAAGGCACTCTTACGGTATCCGGGAGTTACACGATCTCATGGTCGAAGGAAGAGATACTTGACACTGGCAAAGCTCTAGCAAAACGAACTACACGATCTTTTATGCTATGCTTAGGATTGGGTCTTGTCCATCACGTCATTCTCCTAATGATGTGATCCCGTTATCAACGACATCCAATGTCCATAGTCAGGAAACCATGACTATCTGTTGATCACAACGAGCTGGTCAACTAGAGGCTCACCAGGGACATATTGTGGTCTAAGTATTCACACGTGTATTACGATTTCCGGATAATACAGTTATAGCATGAATAAAAGACATTTATCATGAACATTGAAATATAATAATACTTTTATTATTGCCTCTAGGGCATATTTCCAACAGTCTCCCACTTGCACTAGAGTCACCAATCTAGTTACATTGTGATGAATCGAACACCCATAGAGTTCTGGTGTTGATCATGTTTTGCACACGAGAGAGGTTTAGTCAGCGGATCTGCGACATTCAGATCCGTGTGCACTTTGCAAATCTCTATGTCTCCATCTTGAACATTTTCACGGATGGAGTTGAAACGACGCTTGATGTGCCTGGTCTTCTTGTGAAACCTGGGCTCCTTGGCGAGGGCAATAGCTCCAGTGTTGTCACAGAAGAGTTTGATCGGCCCCGACGCATTGGGTATGACTCCTAGGTCGGTGATGAACTCCTTCACCCAAATCGCTTCATGTGCTGCCTCCGAGGCTGCCATGTACTCCGCTTCACACGTAGATCCCGCCACGACGCTCTGCTTGTAGCTGCACCAGCTTACTGCTCCACCATTCAACATATACACGTATCCGGTTTGTGACTTAGAGTCATCCAGATCTGAGTCGAAGCTAGCGTCGACGTAACCCTTTACGACGAGCTCTTCGTCTCCTCCATAAACGAGAAACATGTCCTTCGTCCTTTTCAGGTACTTCAGGATATTCTTGACCACTGTTCAGTGTTCCTTGCCGAGATTACTTTGGTATCTTGCTACCAAACTTACGGCAAGGTTTACATCGGGTCTGGTACACAGCATGGCATACATAATAGATCCTATGGCTGAAGCATAGGGGATGACACTCATCTCTTCTTTATCTTTTGCCGTGGTCGGTGACTGAGCCGAGCTCAGTCTCACACCTTGTAACATAGGCAAGAACCCCTTCTTGGACTGATCCATTTTGAACCTCTTCAAAATCTTATCAAGGTATGTGCTTTGTGAAAGACCTATGAGGCGTCTCGATCTATCTCTATAGATCTTGATGCCTAATATGTAAGCAGCTTCTCCAAGGTCCTTCATTGAAAAACACTTATTCAAGTAGGCCTTAATGCTGTCCAGAAATTCTATATTATTTCCCATCAAGAGTATGTCATCTACATATAATATGAGAAATGCTACAGAGCTCCCACTCACTTTCTTGTAAACGCAGGCTTCTCCATAAGTCTGCATAAACCCAAACGCTTTGATCATCTCATCAAAACGAATGTTCCAACTCCGAGATGCTTGCACCAGTCCATAAATGGATCGCTGGAGCTTGCATACTTTGTTAGCGTTCCGAGGATCGACAAAACCTTCCGGCTGCATCATATACAGCTCCTCCTTAAGATGTCCGTTAAGGAATGCCGTTTTGACGTCCATCTGCCATATCTCATAATCATAGTATGCGGCAATTGCTAACATGATTCGGACGGACTTCAGCTTCGCTACGGGAGAGAAAGTCTCGTCGTAGTCAATCCCTTGAACTTGTCGATAACCCTTAGCGACAAGTCGAGCCTTATAAATGGTTACATTACCATCCGCGTCCGTCTTCTTCTTAAAAATCCATTTGTTTTCTATCGCTCGCCGATCATCGGGCAAGTCTGTCAAAGTCCATACTTTGTTTTCATACATGGATTCTATCTCGGATTTCATGGCTTCAAGCCATTTGTTGGAATCCGGGCCCGCCATCGCTTCTTCATAGTTCGAAGGTTCATTGTTGTCTAACAACATGATTTCCAGGACAGGGTTGCCGTACCACTCTGGTGCGGAATGTGTCCTTGTGGACCTACGAAGTTCAGTAGTAACTTGATCCGAAGTACCTTGATCATCATCATTGTTTTCCTCTTCAGTTGGTGTGGGCATCACAGGAACGGTTTCCTGCGCTGCGCCACTTTCCCGCTCAAGAGGTAGTACTTCATCGAGTTCTACTTTCCTCCCACTTACTTCTTTCGAGAGAAACTCTTTTTCCAGAAAGCATCCGTTCTTGGCAACAAAGATCTTGCCTTCGGATCTTAAGTAGAAGGTATACCCGACAGTTTCCTTAGGGTATTCTATGAATACGCATTTTTCCGACTTGGGTTCGAGCTTTTCAGGTTGAAGTTTCTTGACATAAGCATCGCATCCCCAAACTTTTATAAACGACAACTTAGGTTTCTTTCCAAACCATAATTCATACGGTGTCGTCTCAACGGATTTAGACGGTGCCCTATTTAAAGTGAATGTAGCTGTCTCTAGAGCGTATCCCCAAAATGATAGCGGTAAATCGGTAAGAGACATCATAGACCGCACCATATCCAATAGAGTGCGATTACGATGTTCGGACACACCGTTTCGCTGAGGTGTTCCAGGCGGCGTGAGTTGTGAAACGATTCCACATTTCCTTAAGTGTGTACCAAATTCGTGACTTAAGTATTCTCCTCCACGATCTGATCCTAAGAATTTTATCTTTCGGTCACGTTGATTCTCTACCTCATTCTGAAATTCCTTGAACTTTTCAAAGGTCTCAGACTTGTGTTTCATTAAGTAGACATACCCATATCTACTGAAGTCATCAGTGAGAGTGAGAACATAACGATATCCTCCGCGAGCCTCAACGCTCATTGGACCGCACACATCGGTATGTATGATTTCCAACAAGTTGGTTGCTCGCTCCATTGTTCCGGAGAACGGAGTCTTGGTCATTTTGCCCAAGAGGCATGGTTCGCATGTGTCAAACGATTCATAATCAAGAGACTCCAAAAGTCCATCAGCATGGAGCTTCTTCATGCGCTTGACACCAATGTGACCAAGGCAGCAGTGCCACAAGTATGTGGGACTATCGTTATCAACTTTACATCTTTTGGCATCTACACTATGAACATGTGTAACATTACGCTCGAGATTCATTAAGAATAAACCATTGACCATCGGAGCATGACCATAAAACATATCTCTCATATAAATCGAACAACCATTATTCTCAGACTTAAATGAGTAGCCATCTCGTATTAAACGAGATCCAGATACAATGTTCATGCTCAAACTTGGCACTAAATAACAATTATTAAGGTTCAAAACTAATCCCGTAGGTAAATGTAGAGGCAGCGTGCCGACGGCGATCACATCGACTCTGGAACCATTCCCGACGCGCATCGTCACCTCGTCCTTCGCCAGTCTCCGTTTATTCCGCAGCTCCTGCTGTGAGTTACAAATATGAGCAACGGCACCGGTATCAAATACCCAGGAGTTACTACGAGTACTGGTAAGGTACACATCAATCACATGTATATCAAATATACCTTTGGTGTTGCCGGCCTTCTTATCCGCTAAGTATTTGGGGCAGTTCCGCTTCCAGTGACCCTTCCCCTTGCAATAAAAGCACTCAGTCTCAGGCTTAGGTCCATTCTTTGACTTCTTCCCGGTAACTGGTTTACCAGGCGCGGCAACCTCCTTGCCGTCCTTCTTGAAGTTCTTCTTACCCTTGCCCTTCTTGAACTTAGTGGTCTTATTGACCATCAACACTTGATGTTGTTTCTTGATTTCAGCCTCTGCTGACTTCAGCATCGAGAACACTTCAGGAATGGTCTTTTCCATCCCCTGCATGTTGTAGTTCATCACAAAGCTCTTGTAGCTTGGTGGGAGCGACTGGAGGATTCTGTCAATGACCGCCTCATCTGGGAGGTTAATGTTCAGCTGGGTCATACGGTTGTGCAACCCAGACATCTTCAGGATGTGCTCACTGACAGAACTGTTTTCCTCCATCTTACAACTGTAGAACTTGTCGGAGACATCATATCTCTCGACCCGGGCATGAGCTTGAAAAACTAGTTTCAGCTCTTCGAACATCTCATATGCTCCGTGGTGCTCAAAACGCTTTTGGAGCCCCGGTTCTAAGCTGTAAAGCATGCCACACTGAACGAGGGAGTAATCATCAGCACGAGACTGCCAAGCATTCATAATGTCTTGGTTCTCTGGGACGGGAGCATCACCTAGCGGTCCTTCTAGGACATATTGTTTCCTGGCAGCTATGAGGATGATCCTCAGGTTCCGGACCCAGTCCGTATAGTTGCTGCCATCATCTTTCAGCTTGGTTTTCTCTAGGAACGCGTTGAAGTTCATGTTGACATTAGCGTTGGCCATTGATCTACAAGACATATTTGCAAAGGTTTTAGACTAAGTTCATGATAATAAAGTTCTAATCAAATTATGAACTCCCACTCAGATTAGACATCCCTTTAGTCATCTAAGTGTTACACGATCCGAGTCGACTAGGCCGTGTCCGATCATCACGTGAGACGGACTAGTCATCGTCGGTGAACATTCTCATGTTGATCGTATCTTCCATACGACTCGTGTTCGACCTTTCGGTCTCCGTGTTCCGAGGCCATGTCTGCACATGCTAGGCTCGTCAAGTTAACCCTAAGTGTTTTCGCTGTGTAAAACTGTCTTACACCCGTTGTATGTGAACGTAAGAATCCATCACACCCGATCATCACGTGGTGCTTAGAAGCGACGAACTGTAGCAATGGTGCACAGTTAGGGGAGAACACTTCTTGAAATTTTATAAGGGATCATCTTATTTACTACCGTCGTCCTAAGTAAACAAGATGCATAAACATAATAAACATCACATGCAATTATATAGTTGTGACATGATATGGCCAATATCATATAGCTCCATTGATCTTCATCTTCGGGGCTCCATGATCATCTTGTCGCCGGCTTGACACCATGATCTCCATCATCATGATCTCCATCATCGTGTCTTCATGAAGTTGTCACGCCAACGACTACTTCTACTTCTATGACTAACGTTTAGCAATAAAGTAAAGTAGTTTACATGGCGTTATTCAATGACACGCAGGTCATACAAAAAATAAAGACAACTCCTATGGCTCCTGCCGGTTGTCATACTCATCGACATGCAAGTCGTGAATCCTATTACAAAGAACATGATCTCATACATCACAATTCATCATTCATCACAACTTCTGGCCATATCACATCACATGATCAATCGCTGCAAAAACAAGTTAGACGTCCTCTAATTGTTGTTGCATCTTTTACGTGGCTGCAATTGGGTTCTAGCAAGAACGTTTTCTTACCTACGAATCACCACAACGTGATTTTGTCAACTTCTATTTACCCTTCATAAGGGCCCTATTCATCGATTCCGCTCCAACTAAAGTGGGAGAGACAGACACCCGCCAGTCACCTTATGCAACTAGTGCATGTCAGTCGGTGGAACCGGTCTCACGTAAGCGTACGTGTAAGGTTGGTCCGGGCCGCTTCATCCCACAATACCGTTCAGCAAGAAAAGACTAGTAGAGGCAAGTAAGATGACAAAATCCACGCCCACAACAAAATTGTGTTCTACTCGTGCAAAGAGAACTACGCATAGACCTAGCTCATGATGCCACTGTTGGGGAACGTTGCAGAAAATTAAAATTTTTCCTACGGTTTCACCAAGATCCATCTATGAGTTCATCTAAGCAACGAGTCAAGGGAGTGAGTTTGCATCTACATACCACTTGTAGATCGCGTGCGGAAGCTTGCAAGGTGATGATGGAGTCGTACTCGACGTGATTCGAATCACCGATGACCAAGTGCTAAACGGACAGCACCTCCGCGTTCAACACACGTACGGGACGGGAGACGTCTCCTCCTTCTTGATCCAGCAAGGGGGAAGGAGAGGTTGAGGAAGACAGCTCCACCGGCAGCACGACGGCGTGGTGATGGTGGAGAGGTAGTACTCCGACAGGGCTTCGCCAAGCACACAACGGAGGAGGAGAGGTGTTGGGGAGGGGAGGGCTGCACCTTGGAGGGTGGTACGGCTGCCCTCCCCTCACCCCTCTATTTATAGGGGGAAGGGAGAAGGGGGGCCGGCCCCCTAGAACCCATCTAGGGGGGTGCGGCGGCCAAGGGGAGAGGGGGAGAGGGTGGCTTGCCCCCCAAGCCAAGGGGGCACCCCCTCTAGGGTTCCCCCCTCAACCCTAGGCGCAAGGGCCCAAGGGAGGGGGTGCGCCCAGCCCACCAGGGGCTGGCTCCCTGCCCCACGCAGCCCATGTGGCCCCCCGGGAGGGGTGGCCCCTCCCGGTGGACCCCCGGAACCCTTCCGGTGGCCCCGGTACAATACTGGTATGACCCCGAAACTTCCCGGTGCCCGTTTGACAACTTCCCATATATAAATCTTTACCTCCGGACCCTTCCGGAGCTCCTCGTGACGTCTAGGATCCCATCCGGGACTCCGAACAACATTCGGTAGTCACATACTAGTCTTCCTAATAACCCTAGCGTCACCGAACCTTAAGTGTGTAGACCCTATGGGTTCGGGAGACATGCAGACATGACCGAGACGCTCTCAGGTCAATAACCAACAGCGGGATCTGGATACCCATGATGGCTCCCACATGCTCCTCGATGTTGTCATCGGATGAACCACGATGTCGAGGATTCGATCAAACCCTGTATACAATTCCCTTTGTCAATCGGTACGTTACTTGCCCGAGACTCGATCGTCGGTATCCCAATACCTTGTTCAGTCTCGTTACCGGCAAGTCACTTTACTCGTACCGTAATGCATGATCCCGTGTCCAACACCTTGGTCACATTGAGCTCATTATGATGATGCATTACCGAGTGGGCCCAGAGATACCTCTCCGTCATACGGAGTGACAAATCCCAGTCTCGATCCGTGTCAACCCAACAGATACTTTCGGAGATACCTATAATGCACCTTTATAGTCACCCAGTTACGTTGTGACGTTTGATACACCCAAGGCACTCTTACGGTATCCGGGAGTTACACGATCTCATGGTCGAAGGAAGAGATACTTGACATTGGCAAAGCTCTAGCAAAACGAACTACACGATCTTTTATGCTATGCTTAGGATTGGGTCTTGTCCATCACATCATTCTCCTAATGATGTGATCCCGTTATCAACGACATCCAATGTCCATAGTCAGGAAACCATGACTATCTGTTAATCACAACGAGCTAGTCAACTAGAGGCTCACCAGGGACATATTGTGGTCTAAGTATTCACACGTGTATTACGATTTCCGGATAATACAGTTATAGCATGAATAAAAGACATTTATCATGAACATTGAAATATAATAATACTTTTATTATTGCCTCTAGGGCATATTTCCAACACTCGGGGGCTGCGATCTCTACGGCGATTGAGCCGAACACCAACCCTGCCCTTCGCAAGGCTCGTAACTCCAAGGTGCCGGACTCCTCTCCGGACTCCGAACCTCCCGCGCTCCTTCCAATCGAATCCAACTGGGCGTCGATCATGGACCGCCGCGGACATCTTTCAGCACTCGCCCTTTGGCGACATCCTGAATTCACTAAAGTCTCTCTCTCTCTCTCAGGAGAGCCCTGGCCGTACTATGGTCAGGAAGGTTGGGATGCGGACGACAAAGAAATTCAAAGCCCACCCACCACCCACTTCGTACCCACTATCGAAAGTTTAAACGACGTGCTCAATTTCGACTCCGAAGACATGGACGGTATGGACGACGATGTAGGGGATAAGCATGAACCAGCACCTATAAGGCACTGGACATCCACCTCATCTCACGATGTATACATGGTGGATACACCTAAAGGAAGCGACAACGAGGAACAACGGGACGCCACGAGGGATCATTCCCTCGAAAAGCAGTCAAAACGGCGACGTAAGCACCGCTCAAAATCCCGCCTCGACAAAGACCGCAGCCATACGAACCGAGCCATAGATCAGGGCGAACCGATGGATGACGAACATGCTATCGAGCAGCCGTCCGAACAGGACGATATGGATAAACAATCTGTCCCCGACGAAGATAACAGTCCAGGCGATCTCACGCCGGACAAGTTGCCGGAGCAGAAGAACCTCCACAAAAGGCTCGTCGCCACTTCACGTAGCCTGAAAAAACAGAAGCGGAAGCTCAAAACAGCAGAAGATGCGCTCAAAATCAGATGGAGCAAAGTACTCAACACCGCAGACAAATACGGCGATAGTCGCCGAACAAAGAGCTACCCGAAGCGAAAACTACTGCCAGAATTTGATGAGGAGGCCGTAGAGCCACCGCAATCAAAGAACAAGGAGACCACCCGGTCGGATAGACGACCCCATGGCAAACATATAGCGGCAAAAGGCGCGGCACACAAGCCGGCCCGCGAGCCGCACACAGATTCGCATCAAAATGATGGCCCAGTTAGATCTATCTACGGGCCAAGAAAGCAAGCTCTAGTAAGCAATGCAACACGTCAAGTATCCGAATACTACGGTACACCTAAATATAGGGGTGCCGCACATCCCCTATGTTTCACCGATGAGGTTCTGGATTATGAATTTCCAGCGGGATTCAAGCCCGTAAACATAGAGGCATACGACGGAACAACAGACCCTGGAGTCTGGATTGAGGATTACATCCTCCACAACACATGTCTAGAGGAGATGACCTCCACGCCATAAAATATTTACCCCTCAAGCTCAAAGGGCCAGCCCGGCATTGGCTCAAAAGCCTCCCCGAAAACACCATTGGAAGTTGGGAAGAGCTCGAGGATGCTTTTTGGGCAAATTTTCAAGGGACCTATGTCCGACCTCCGGATGCAGACGATTTAAGTCACATAACTCAACAACCCGAAGAGTCAGCCCGAAAATTCTGGAACAGATTCCTTACTAAAAAGAACCAAATAGTCGACTGTCTGGACGCCGAAGCCTTAGCAACTTTCAAACACAACGTCCGAGACGAATGGCTCGCCAGACACCTTGGCCAAGAAAAGCCAAGAACAATGGCCGCATTAACAAGCCTCATGACCTGCTTTTGCGCAGGAGAGGATAGCTGGCTGGCAAGATGCAGTACCAGCGACCCAAGTACATCCGAAGTCAGGGATGGAAACGAGAAACCACAACGAAGCAAGGACCAGCACCGGACTAAGGGAAACAGCCCGAAGAGCACGGCAGTCAACGCCGGATTCAACAGCTCACGGCAGGATCATAAAAACCTACCCCTTAAGGATAATAGGGACGATCTATCTAACTTAAACAAAGTCTTGGACAAGATATGACAAATCCACAGTACTCCCGAGAAGCCTGCAAACCATACCCACATAGATTGTTGGGTCTTCAAGCAGTCCGGCAAACTCAACGCCGAACACAAGGGGCTCGACACACCAAGCGAGGACGATGACGAACCCCACAAGCAGAGCACCAGAAAACAAAAGAATTTCCCACAAGAAGTCAAATCAGTAAACTCACTTTACGTGACAAAAGGGAAAAACAGAATGGTGCCCATAGATATATGCGCCATACGGCCTATCCCAGAGGAGTCCCGCCACTGGTTGTCAAAACCAATCACCTTCGACCATCAGGATTACTCTAGAAGTATCCGGAATGCAAGATGGACTGCCTTGACATTAGATCCGATAATCGATGGACTCCAATTTACACAAGTCCTAATGGACGGCAGCAGTGATTTAAACCTGCTATATCAGGACACAATCCGCAAAATGGGGATAGACCCAACCAAAATTTGCCATAGCAACACTTCCTTTCAAGGGGTAATGCCAGGCCGATATGCTCATTGTACGGGCTCTCTATTGCTAGAAGTTGTGTTCGGCTCACCCGACAACTTACGCCGCAAAAAGTTAACATTCCACCTCGCCCCATTTACAAGTAGCTATCAAGCACTACTGGGGCACGAAGCTTTCGCCCGCTTTAATGCAATACCGCACTATGCATCCCTCACACTTAAAAATGCCCAGTCCACGAGGCATCATCTCCTTAAAGGGAAATATCGAGTGTTCCTCGAGTGCGGAAGATTGTGTGACTGCCTCGACAGCCACACACTAAACCGGCTTCACTAATCCAAGCACCTAAACAGGTCGTTCAGACCCCAGACACGGTTAGACGAGTCCGGCGTAAACATATAGGGGCTTACCAGCCGCACACCCCCGCACAAGGGGCTCCGCTGAAAGCACAAGTGCTCCCTAGGTGGTTTTGGTAATTAATGTCAACATATCTCTTGTTGGACTAACACTTTTATCTAGTATGTTTCAGATAAGTTCAACAATGGAGTGGCATGGACTAAAGGATGTGGGAACTCCTTCAAGATGTTAAGCACAAAGGATTGGCTCAAGTTTCAAGCTCAAGACTCTTCATTTTACATTTTAGTGATCCAAGATCACATTGAGTCTATAGGAAAAGCCAATACTATCAAGAAGGGATGAGGTGTTGCTTAATGAGTTTATTGCTCCACAGTGCTTAGTGATATGCTCCAAAACCCTCAACTACTTTCCCACTTCCACACATATGTCCAAAACCTAAAGTCAAACTCGGCCCCACTGATTCTTTCTATCCGGCGCCACCGAGTTTTGATACCATAGCCACTGCCACAAACCCTAGGCAACTCGGTCTCACCGATAGGGATCTCGGTCTCACCGAGATGGGATTGTAATCTCTCTGTGTATGTCCATTACCAAAATCGGTCTAACCGAATTTGAGCAATCGGTACTTCCGAGATTACAATGCAAACTTCCTGGTTGACTCGCTACCAAAAACGGTCCCACCAAGTTTGTGTAATCGATCCAACCGAGTTTGCCTGACCAACTCTCTGGAAAGCTTATTACCAAAATCGGTCTCACCGAGTTTGTGTAATCGGTCTTATCGAGATTATGTTATGCCCTAACCCTAACCATATCGGTCTCACCGAGTTGCATTTCGGTCCCACCGAAAACCCTAACAGTCACATTATTTGCTAAATCGGTCCGACCGAGTTTGTTGATTCGGTCCCACCGAGTTTGGTAGATTGTGTGTAACGGTTAGATTTTGTGTGGAGGCTATATATACCCCTCCACCTCCTCTTCATTCGTGGAGAGAGCCATCAGACTGAACCTACACTTCCAGCATACATTTTCTGAGAGAGAACTACCTACTCATGTGTTGAGGCCAAGATATTCCATTCCTACCATATGAATCTTGATCTCTAGCCTTCCCCAAGTTGCTTTCCACTCAAATCCTCTTTCCACCAGATCCAAATCCTATGAGAGAGAGTTGAGTGTTGGGGAGACTATCATTTGAAGCACAAGAGCAAGGAGTTCATCATCAACGCACCATTTGTTACTTCTTGGAGAGTGGTGTCTCCTAGATTGGCTAGGTGTCACTTGGGAGCCTCCGACAAGATTGTGGAGTTGAACCAAGGAGTTTGTAAGGGCAAGGAGATCTCCTACTACTTGAAGATCTACCGCTAGTGAGGCAAGTCCTTCGTGGGCGATGGCCATGGTGGGATAGACAAGGTTGATTCTTCGTGGACCCTTCGTGGGTGGAGCCGCGCTCCATGGACTCGCGCAACCATTACCCTTCGTGGGTTGAAGTCTCCATCAACGTGGATGTACGATAGCACCACCTATCGGAACCACGCCAAAAACATCCGTGTCTCCAATTGCATTTGAATCCTCCAAACCCTTCCCTTTACATTCTTGCAAGTTGCATGCTTTAATTTCCGCTGCCTATATACTCTTTGCATGCTTGCTTGATATGTATTGTGAATGTTAAAATTGTGCCTAAACTCCACCTAAACTTTAAGGAAACTTAAAAACTGCAACTTTGGTACTTAGTGTCTAATCACCCCCCCTCTAGACACCTCTTCTCAAGGTCCTACAAGTGGTATCAGAGCATTGGTCTCCATTGCTTTGGTTTAAGCACCATTGGAGGAAAATGGATGAGTCTACTTTGGGGAGTCTTAGACATAGAGTGCCTATTCTTGATGGTGAGTATTTTCATGAGTGGAAAAATGAGATGCTTGTAATTTTCAATCAATATCATTTGAAAAAGTACATTGCTAGCCCTTGTGCACCTTATGTTGACCCTATGCATCCTACCCATGATGAGTCAATTGACATGATTAGGAATCTTAGAACTGCCGAACTTATCATTAGAGGATTGCCTAGAAACTTGATTGGATGTTTGCCTACTTTTAAGTGTGCCTACACTATATGAAAATTTCTTGAGGAACGCTTTCCGAATTATTCCTTGAAAAATCTTGATGAAATTCTTCATAAGTCTATTGCTTTGAGTAAGATGAATACTAGTGATCCTATGTTTGGTGATCGTCTATTTGAGCTTACAAACCTTATGCGTGCCAAAGGAAATGTTGGTATTATTAGTGATATTATTTCCGAAGCTATAAAAATTCAATAGGCAAGATCATTGTCAAACTCATTCTAATGAATCACCCTCTCTAGGAATTGATCCACCACATGACAATGTTGAACATGGATACTATGATGAGGATGGTGATAGTGACTTCGATCTTGATGATGCAATGAGACATTTTGGTCTTATGGCAAATCTTCGGGGATATATGTCAGGAGGAAAGGAATGGGTTCTTGACAGTGGATGTACCGATCACATGACCGGAGATAAAGACATGTTTCGTGAGCTTGCTAAAAATGATAGTCCTCGAAAGTATGTCACTTTCGGTGACAACTCAAAGGGTAAGGTGGTTGGCCTCGGTAAGGTGGCCATATCACATGATAGCTCCATACAAAATGCCATGCTTGTTGAATCTCTTGGATACAACTTACTTTCAGTATCTATACTTGTTGATTTCGGTTTCAATGTCCTATTTACTGAAGTAGATTGCCAAGTGTTTCGTCGAGACAATCATAAAATGGTCTTTACCGGTGTGCGTAGAGGTGATCTATACATTGTTGATTTCACTAAAAAGGCTCAACCTAAAACTTGCTTCATTGCTAAATCCTCAAAAGGTTGGTTATGGCATAGATGATTAGGTCATGTTGGTATGCGAAACCTTGACAAGCTTATTAAAGGAAATCATATCCTTGGAGTTAATGAGGTCATATTTGATAAGGATAGACTTTGCAGTGCTTGTCAAGCAGGTAAACAGGTTGGAGGAAGGCATCACGTGAAGAACATCATGACCACAAGGAGGCCACTCGAGCTACTTCACATGGATCTCTTTGGTCCCAACTCTTACAAGAGTCTCGGTGGAAATTCTTTTGGTCTAGTTATAGTTGATGATTTTTCAAGATTTACGTGGGTGTTCTTTCTCGATGATAAATCGCAGGTCCAAAAGATCTTCAAAAACTTCGCTAGGAAGGCCCAAAATCAATTTGAAGTGAAGATCAAGAAGGTTCGCAACGACAACAGAACGGAGTTCCAGAACGCAAATGTGGACACCTTTCTTGACAAAGAAGGGATTTCACACGAGTTCTCGGCTACGTACACACATCAACAAAACGGAGTTGTTGAGAGGAAGAACCGGACGCTCATCGAAATGGCGAGAACGATGCTTGATGAGTACAAGACACCGAAGCACTTTTGGGCAGAAGCGATTGAGACAACTTGTCATGCAACAAATCGCTTGTATCTTCACAAGCTACTCGGCAAGACGGCATACGAGCTCCTCACCGGTAACAAACCCCAAGTTGGATACTTTCGAGTATTCGGCTCAAAGTGCTACATTCTTGATAAGCATCGTCGTTCTAAATTTGCTCCTAAGTCTCATGAAGGTTTTCTACTAGGTTATGGCTCAAACTCTCACACTTACCGTGTCTACAACAATTTCACCCGAAAGGTTGAAGAGACGGTAGATGTGAAGTTTGATGAATCTAACGGCTCGCAAGTAGAGCAATTGCCAATTGATGTAGGAGACAAAGATCCTTCGGAAGCAATCCAAGACTTGTCTATTGGCAAGGTCCGTCCAACGGAGGTGAAGGAGAGTACCTCGTCCGTCCAAGTGGAAGCTTCTACTTCACGACAAGGTGAACCAAGAGTTGATATGGAAGCATCCACAAGTGGGACACACCAAGATGAAGAAAACGAGGAAGTGCATCAAGATGAACGTCAACAACCTCCTTCTCCACCACGACAAGAGAACGACAACGCCAACAATGAAGAAGGCCAAGAAGAAGAACAAGATGAAGAACATGTTCAACGAAGACCCAAGCAAAAGCTTTCACGAGTTCGAGCAAGAATTGCTAAAGATCATCCCGTCGAGCAAATCTACAATGACATTCAAACCGGGAGAATCACTCGCTCTAAAACTCATTTAGCTAACTTTTGTGAAAACTATTCTTTCATCTCTAGCATTGAACCTATGAAGGTTGAAGAAGCATTGGAAGACCCAGATTGGATAAATGCTATGCATGAAGAGCTACACAACTTTGAGAGGAACCAAGTTTGGACGTTGGTTGAGAAGCCCGACAACAACCACAACATCATCGGTACCAAATGGGTGTTTCGCAACAAGCAAGATGAAGATGGACAAGTAGTTTGCAACAAAGCACGTCTCGTCGCCCAAGGCTACACACAAGTCGAAGGTATGGACTATGGTGAGACTTACGCTCTCGTTGCTAGACTTGAGTCCATTCGCATTTTACTTGCCTATGCTAATCATCATGATATCACCCTGTACCAAATGGACATTAAAAGTGCTTTTCTAAATGGTGAAATAGAGGAGGAAGTTTATGTTAAGCAACCTCCCGGCTTTGTCAATCCTAAGAAACCCAATCATGTTTACAAACTTCACGAAGCTCTTTATGGTCTTAAACAAGCTCCTAGAGCATGGTATAAATGCTTGACCAAGTTCCTTATTGAAAAAGGCTTTGAAATTGGGAAAATTGATTCTATTCTTTTTACTAAAAGGGTTAATGGAGAACTGTTTGTGTGCCAAATCTATGTCGATGATATTATATTTGGTTCAACTAACCCTCATTTTAGTGAAAAGTTTGGGAAGCTAATGTCGGAGAAGTTTGAGATGTCTATGATGAGTGAACTCAAATTCTTTCTTGTGTTGCAAATCAAGCAAACTAAGGAAGGTACCTTTGTTTCTCAAACGAAGTACACCAAGGACTTATTCAAGAAGTTCAATATGCAAGAATGCAAAGGTATGTCTACACCCATGCCTACTAGTGGACATCTTGACTTGACCAAACATAGTGAACCGGTTGATCAAAAGGTTTATCGCTCTATGATTGGTTCATTGTTATATCTATGTGCTTCACGTCCCGATATCATGCTAAGTGTGTGCATGTGTGCACGATATCAAGATGCTCCTAAAGAATGTCATCTTAAGGCCGTGAAAAGGATAGTAAGATACTTAATCCATACACCAAATTTTGGCATTTGGTATCCTAAGAGGGCCTCTTTCGATCTTTTTGGCTATTCCGACTCGGACTATGCCGGAGACAAGGTTGATAGAAAGTCCACTTCAGGTACTTGTCAATTTCTTGGTAGATCTCTTGTGTCTTGGTCCTCCAAGAAACAAAACTCGGTATCCTTATCCACCGCCGAAGCGAAATATATTGCCGCTGGTTCATGTTGTGCTCAATTACTTTGGATGACCCAAACTCTTAAAGATTATGGGATATATGTGAGACATGTTCCATTGCTTTGTGACAATGAAAGTCCTATCAGAATTGGTCATAATCATGTGCAACATTCTCGAACTAAGCATATTGAAGTCCGTCATCATTTCATTCGAGATCATGTTGCTAAGGGTGACATTGATCTTAAGCATGTTCACACCAAAAAGCAATTAGCGGATATATTCACTAAACCTCTTGATGAGAAAGTGTTTTGCAGGTTGAGAGGAGAATTGAACATCATTGATGCTTCAAACTTGGAGTAGAAACTCCATTGGATACATGCAAGACATGAACTTATGACTAATCCTTGATACTTTTCTCTTATGATGAAAATCTTATGTCTTGGATATATTTGTATCTTGAATGTTATCTAACCCTTGTAGGTACTTGGTGCAATCACATTCCATGAGATTGTAATCCACTTATATCTTGAGCAATCTCTACATCACCAAGTTTCTACACAATGGTGGTTGAAGACAAGGAAGCACGGAACCACTCAAACATATCCTTTGACAAATTCTATGTTGAGCGTCATGATTGTCATTTTTGGATACACAAGTGCTCTTCCTTGCAAGAACTAACCCATGTAGGTAGATGGACTCAAATTCCAAGTGGTGCTCCAAATTCTTGATGAGCTACATCAACCTTGAGCAACCCACACAAGTTCAACTACATGGACAACACCACCAACCAAGGTATGTTATGCCATCTTAGAGAAGCTTTACTCCAAGTCATGAGCTAAAGCAACTCGACAAGATGTGAATACATCAAGATGCTTATTCAAAAAATGGTAACCCCATTTTGAGCTTAAACGATGAGTATGACCTATGATCAAGTGATCTCACTTGACTCCTAAGTCAATATACCCTAACATAGGTGACTTTGTCGCCGACCATATCTAGATGAAGTCTCTTGTGTTCTTTTTGTGTTTTTGCATTTGTCTCATGCATATTTGTTTCCCCTTTCAAAAAAAATTCATCTAGATTTCTTTTTGCTTGCTCTGCATTTTTCTGCATCAAATTCCTTGCATATCTTTCAGTAAATTCCTTGCAAATCCTTGTGAGATCTTACTAGTCTAGTGAGATGAAGTGACAAGTGTTTTCTCTGCGATGAACTCGGTTTCACCGATTTGTTGTTTTCGGTCCAACCGAATCCTTTCGGTACCACCGAAGCATACCACTCGGTGCCACCGATTTCACAACAGGAAAAACAGTTTGCCACATATTCTGTGTTTCTTCTGATCCAGCTCCACTCAATGAATATTCTCCTTTACAAGCATCACATTTTTATCAGTGCTTTGTGCTGTGTCTAAAGGACCAAACCCATTAGACAGATTCCAGAAAACCCTTCTTGGAAATTGATGTCAAAGGGCGAGAGAGAGATCACATCAAAGCTTATCATTTAGAGAGAGATCACATCAGAGAAATAGTTCATCACCTCCTCAAGGGGGAGAGAGATCCTCAGGGGGGGAGAGAGATCTTCAGGGGGAGAGAATACTTAAATAGAAGTATTTCTCAAGGATCCCAGATGCTTGGTGTTCAAGAGGAGAGATGCCACATGTCTTCTTGAGGGGAGAGACATGTTCATATGATCTGTTGTGCTTATTTGCATTAGCTTGCATTAGCTCTGTTCATCATTGATATCTTTCAGCTCTGATTTTCTATTCCCTATCTTCTCCCATTATCCCATGCTAGATTCAGGGGGAGCAAGACATCTAAGGGAAAGAAATCATTTAAATTCATTGCATATCTTTATTCTTGGGGACATGTCTAATCCAATGTGGTACTTAGTACTCACTCTCTACATGTCATCCCAGTCTTGGTATTCTTGTGGTTTCTTTTGTTTGCTCTGGCTAGTAGATGTACCTGTGTTATCTAACCTTGTTTGCGCAGGTTCATTTCATCCTAAGCCAACTCAAGACTACAAGGTAAGTATATGCATCATAATCATGTGTATGAGGAATTCTTGCTAATGTACATACTGTTTGCAAGAAGGACTCATGAGCATGAAGGTATTTCCTTTAATATTCTTTGCTCTGATGCATATGGCCAAGATACATGTAACACATTGCCTACTCTATCATGGTTATGCTCTCACATGCTTCTATATTCCATATTTACATGATTGCATACATGTAGGGGGAGCCTATGCATGTTACATGTCTTTCCAAAGCTTTACTTGCTATTCTTTATATCTTTATCTAAAGCTTTGATGTATGTTGTCATCAATTACCAAAAAGGGGGAGATTGAAAGCACAAGTGCTCCCTAGGTGGTTTTGGTAATTAATGTCATCATATCTCTTGTTGGACTAACACTTTTATCTAGTACGTTTCAGATAAGTTCAACAATGGAGTGGCATGGACTAAAGGATGTGGGAACTCCTTCAAGATGCTAAGGGCAAAGGATTGGCTTAAGCTTCAAGCTCAAGACTCTTCATTTTACATTTTAGTGATCCAAGATCACATTGAGTCTATAGGAAAAGCCAATACTATCAAGAAGGGATGAGGTGTTGCTTAATTAGTTTCTTGCTCCACAGTGCTTAGTGATATGCTCCAAAACCCTCAACTACTTTCCCACTTCCACACATATGTCCAAAACCTAAAGTCAAACTTGGCCCCACTGATTCTTTCTATCCGGCGCCACCGAGTTTTGATATCATAGCCACTGCCACAAACCCTAGGCAAATCGGTCTCACCAATAGGGATCTCGGTCTCACTGAGATGGGACTGTAATCTCTCTATGTATGTCCATTACCAAAATCGGTCTAACCGAACTTGAGCAATTGGTACTACCGAGATTACAATGCAAACTTCCTGGTTGACTCATTACCAAAATCGGTCCCACCGAGTTTGTGTAATCGGTCCAACCGAGTTTGCCTGACCAACTCTCTGGAAAGCTTATGTGTAATCGGTCTTACCGAGATTACGTTATGCCCTAACCCTAACCATATCGGTCTCACCGAGTTGCATTTCAGTCCCACCGAAAACCCTAATGGTCACATTATTTGCTAAATCGGTCTGACCGAGTTTGTTGATTCGGTCCCAGCGAGTTTGGTAGATTGTGTGTAACGGTTAGATTTTGTGTGGAGGCTATATATACCCCTCCACCTCCTCTTCATTCGTGGAGAGAGCCATCAGACTGAACCTACACTTCCAGCATGCATTTTCTGAGAGAGAACTAGCTACTCATGTGTTGAGGCCAAGATATGCCATTCCTACCATATGAATCTTGATCTCTAGCCTTCCCCAAGTTGCTTTCCACTCAAATCCTCTTTCCACCAGATCCAAATCCTATGAGAGAGAGTTGAGTGTTGGGGAGACTATCATTTGAAGCACAAGAGCAAGGAGTTCATCATCAACGCACCATTTGTTACTTCTTGGAGAGTGGTGTCTCCTAGATTGGCTAGGTGTCACTTGGGAGCCTCCGACAAGATTGTGGAGTTGAACCAAGGAGTTTGTAAGGGCAAGGAGATCGCCTACTTCGTGAAGATCTACCGCTAGTGAGGCAAGTCCTTCGTGGGCGATGTCCATGGTGGGATAGACAAGGTTGCTTCTTCGTGGACCCTTCGTGGGTGGAGCCCTCCATGGACTCGCGCAACCGTTACCCTTCGTGGGTTGAAGTCTCCATCAACGTGGATGTACGATAGCACCACCTATCGGAACCACGCCAAAAACATCCGTGTCTCCAATTGCGTTTGAATCCTCCAAACCCTTCCCTTTACATTCTTGCAAGTTGCATGCTTTACTTTCTGCTGCCTATATACTCTTTGCATGCTTGCTTCATATGTATTGTGAATGTTAAACTTGTGCCTAAACTCCACCTAAACTTTAAGGAAACTTAAAAACTGCAACTTTGGTACTTAGTGTCTAATCACCCCCCCCCCTCTAGACACCTCTTCTCAAGGTCCTACATCCGCGCATACACAACAAGAGACAATAAAGCTCAATTTTATTCATTTTTTGAAACATACTTTGTTTATTTAATATAACGTACATTTTTGCATGATCTTTTTCAACTAAGTTCCTCTCTTTTACAGATGAACACCGTGCGACACCCGTCCAGGATACGGCACAACAGAGACACAGGCGCAGACGTGCAGTAGGGACCCGTTGCAAGGATTCTTTTCAGATTAAGACCCTGCATAAACCTTTTTTACTGTCTCTTGTTGATACACATCCCCCGGTTTCTTGCTATAACCGAGGAGGAGGCTGGCGTTTTGGCATGGGCCACGTCAGAATTTTGCACGTACCTGGACACCAGGGGCTTATTACCAAGGGCGTTGTTCAGCCCGTTTCCATAAAGACCAAATACCTTAGGGAGTGTTTGGCGTCTCGAGTTAGGCCTTATATGCATCAGCTCCGAATCATGTCTTTGGTCAAATGTTGGGTTTGCCCGGCTCCTGTGTTTTGCTGCCTTACGTTTCGCTCTATCGGCTAACGCGGCACCAGGAGAAATACTGCGATTGTGCCCCGGTTCGTCCAGGCGAGCACCTCAGTAGAGAAAGTCGAAAACTGGCTGTCATGATATAGCGCGAGACTGGTCAACCACTCGATGACCCGCCGGAATCTATAGGATTCCTCCGCATTGATGAAGGGCCGTTTCCCGGTCAGGCACATACGCGCCCCGAATTCGGGTGAGCGCGGTGCCCCTAGGGGCTATATAGTAGCCCCACTGTCAAACTCCTATGGCTAAGTGAAACTGATAAAGCATTATAATCCTCTTGCCTAGTTTGCTACGCTACCACCTCCTTTATAGGACCAAGACGTTGGATCAAGTGTGAAAACGCGCCTTTTGCAAACACCCCCGCATTATATGCGTGGGGGTTGAAGCCGAAGACTACCATATTTCAGGTTATATACACATATACGTCAACGGCCACACAGGAGGTATTTCAATTCTTGAAGGCACAAGTATAAAAAGCTTTTATATTTCATCGAAACATTGTTTCACAATAATACATGTTATTCGAACATAATATCCTTCGAGCACTGCGTCTCTATTAAATGAGCGCCCCGCAGAACTTCCTGAAAATAGTGCTCGACAGGTACTTGGCTTCCGTCCGAATTTTGGGTTGCAACATCGGTGGCCTTCATCTCCGCCCAGTATGTCTTGACACAAGCAAGAGCCATCCGTGCACCCTCTATGCATGCCGACCTCCTCATTGCATTGATATGTGGCACCGCACCAAGAAACTGCTGCACCAAGCCAAAATAACTCTTCGGCTTGGGCCTCTTCGGCCACAAAAGACTCACGACATCCTTCATCGCAAGTCCGGATAACCTATTCAACTCCACCCATTCGGCCAAGCAATCAGTTAATGGAAGAGGGGGCTCTGGATTATGGAACTTCTACCAAAAAACCTTTTCCATTTCGTGATCCTTTTGATCTCGGAAGTGTTCGGCCGCATCCGCGGCACTTGCCGCCAAGTCCAGATAAGTATCCTCTGAACTCCACAGCCGGTCCAACTGAGCATATTTAGGATCCGTGAACTTCCTCCGCAGCAGGAAGGGCTTTCCAGCCATGATATCTCCGGCCTGACGCAGCTCCTCCTTCATAGCTCTCATCGCAGAGCGAGCATCCTTGGCCTCGGTAGTGGCCTTCTTCAGGTCCTCTTGTACCGCTCGATCTTCTTTTTCAAGAAGCTTGCAGCAGTCGGCAACATTCTTCAACTCCACGGCCATCTCAGCCATTTCCTTCTTGCTTCGGCAGTGAGCAGCCTATTCGGCTTTTAGCTCTTCGGCCGCCTTCAAGGCAGCCGCATCACTCTTTTTGGCCTGCTCCTTGGCTCGGGCGAGCTCCGCCCGCAGGTTCTCCATGGCAGCGGCACCATCTGCGTCAAGCATACTTGTTGTAAGGCATGGGCATCAAGCTGCATACCTTGTGACTCGTCAAGTCGCCTATTGACAAGCGCGATGTCGACATCCACCACGTCAAGTTGCCGCTTTAGTTCGGCAAATTCATCAGTCCGGCTAGCCATCGGACCCTTCGCCACCTGCATAGGAAGGGTGACACATTATACCTGGGATTATGATGCTCGGCGTGCTGTCATTTTTGACAACACAACGAGCCTCAGGGGCTACTATCAACACAGGGCGCACTTTATATGCGGAACTGTCAGAAGGTACATCATTTTGCGTACCTCAAAACCTATCAATAAACTTCTGACGGCTTCGTGCAATCCGCTCTCAGCAGATGAAATCCTTTCAATCATCGTACCCATTAATGCACGGTGATCTTCTGAGATAGATGCTCGCCCGAGCAGATCCTTCAACTCCTCCGACCGTACACCAGGTGGTGCCGGACTCGTCCGATGGCCTTTTTCGAAGGCCGGACGCGGAGGGCTTCAAGGGGAAATATGACTGCCTTCTGGCCCCGCCGGACTCGGAGAAAACCTCCGCGACGACACCTCAGGGTCGCCCGCCTCGCACGACGGTATGGCAGGGGGAGGCGTTTCGCTCTCTATCATCTCCGGACGAAGATCCCCCGAAGATGAGCTTTGCTGAGAAGGGCTGAGATCCGAACTACAAGGTAAAACTTCGGTTATCTTCATCAGAAATAGGACAGGAATATCCTTTATTTTAATAAAAACTCCCCTTTTTACTTACGGCTCGATGGAGGGCTGATCCCCTTGGGGGCATAATGCGGCCGAGGCATCTCTCGGCGCCGGACCCTCTGACGAAGATTTCTTCCCCCGCTTTGAGACCATGGTCTCCGGGTCTTCAGAGGCGGTCCTCTTCTTCCCTTGGATGGAGGGATTCTCGATCCCTCCTTTCCTGGCAGCCTCCTTCGCGGAGGCGGTAGCTTCCTTGTTCCCCCCTTCACCTTCTTCCGAAGGCGCAACCTCCAGCATCCTGGTTAACACGGGATCCGGCGTGGTCTCAGGGAGGGGGGTCGGACACCTGATTAACTTTGCTTTCGCTATCCACTCCTGTTCAAGGGACAACTCTTTTAAAGGGCAAGTTTGTGATAAATATAGGATAGCGTGTCCGGGTACAGGGCTACTTACTTGAGTATCCGGGCGATTGCAGCTCAGACCTGCATCCTCGGTCAAGTCCGGACACATCTCTTGTGATCCGAAGAAAAGCTTGTACATCTCCACGGGTGTCGTGCCCATAAAATGTTGGAGAGCTCGTGGTCCCTCCGGGTTAAATTCCCATAGGCGGAGGGGGTGACGTCTGCAGGGCAGGATGCGACGAATCAGCATGACCTGCGCTACTACAACCAAAGTGATCTCTCTCTCTAGGAGGTCTTGAATGCGGCCCTACAGCAAGGGCACATCCTTGGATAGCCCCCAGTCAAGCCCTTTATTGACCCATGACGCTAGCCGCGGTGGAGGACCCGAACGAAAGGCAAGTGGCGCCACCCATTTGGTGCCCCTAGGAGCTGTGATATAAAACCACTCCTGTTTCCATAAGCTGAGCTCCTCTTGAAAAGAGCCCTCGGGCCATGGAGGATCAGCATTCTTGCTTATAACAGCCTCTCCGCACTCTGCCTGTTGACCCTTGATCATCTTCGGCTCCACTTTGAAGGTCTTGAGCCACAATCCGAAGTGAGGGGTAATACGGAGGAAGGCTTCGCACACGATAATGAACGATGAGATGTGGAGGATGGACTCCGGATCCAAGTCGTGAAATTCCAACCCATAGTAAAACATGAGCCCCCTCACGAAGGGGTCCGTCGGGAAGCTTAGCCCCCGAAGGAAGTGATACACGAACACCATGCTTTCACCAGGCCTGGGAGTGGGGATAACCTGCCCTTGGGCAGGCAACCTATGCGAAATTTCGCTGGTTAGATACCTGGCGCCTCTTAGCTTTAGAACGTCTTCTTTCGTAACAGAGGAAGGCATCCACCGGCCTTGCAGGTCGGAGCCAGACATCGTCGAAGGTCCGAAGCGCCTGAATTTGGGGCTTTGGGTGTTGGAACTCGAGGCAGAGGGCGGATTCGATTGAGATTGAAAGAGGGGAGCGGAGTCTTGGTCTCTTTATAAAGAGGTTGAATACCAAGAGCCTTCCCCGTGACCGTTTGGGGCTCGCCTTCGATAGAGGAGACGTGCCAACGGGCATGACTGGGTTACCCACGCCCGTATTAATGAGAATCCCAGAATAAGGGGACACGATAAACCGCCTCGCTAAACGCGCTGAGGTGGGACAGTAAAAACGATTCGCATAAAGGCTTGGCCGTGGTGTGATGTCACGCCACGGAATACGTCGGCAGATTGAATTTGTGTAAATATTATTCTCTCTACGGTGGTATGTGGAACTTATTTTGCAGAGCCAGACACTATCCTTGTGTTCAAAATATTCTATGAAGTATTCGGAGGAGGAACCCGCCTTGCAATGCCGAAGACAATATGCACGCCGGACTCGTCGTCATTGAAGCCTGATTCACGGGCTACTGAGGGAGTCCCGGACTAGGGGGTGTCCGGATAGCAGAACTATCATCTTCGGCCGGACTCCTGGACTATGAAGATACAAGATTGAAGACTTTGTCCCGTGTCCGGATGGGACTTTCCTTGGCGTGGAAGGCAAGCTTGGCGATACGGATATGTAGATCTCCTACCATTGTAACTGACTCTATGTAACCCTAACCCTCTTCGGTGCCTATATAAACCGGAGGGTTTTAGTCCATAGGACGAACAACAATCATACCATAGGCTAGCTTCTAGGGTTTAGCCTCTCTGATCTCGTGGTAGATCTACTCTTGTACTACCCATATCATCAATATCAATCAAGCAGGAGTAGGGTTTTTCCTCCCTCGAGAGGGCCCGAACCTGGGTAAAAGCATCGTGTCCCTTGTCTCCTGTTACCATCCGCCTAGACGCATAGTTCGGGACCCCCTACCCGAGATCCGCCGGTTTTGACACCGACATGCCCCCTGGCGGCCCTCCGATGCCCATATTCTGCTATATGAAGTCTTTTACCCTGGAAAAAATCATAGGCAAGCTTTCAGGACGAAACTCCGCCGCCACGAGGCGGAACCTTGGCGGAACCAATCTAGGGCTCCGGCGGAGCTGTTCTGCCGGGGAAACTTCCCTTCAGGAGGGGGAAATCATCACCATCGTCATCACCATCGATCCTCTCATCGGGAGGGGGTCAATCTCCATCAACATCTTCATCAGCACCATCTCCTCTCAAACCCTAGTTCATCTCTTGTATCCAGTCTTTGTACCCAAACCTTAGATTGGTACCTGTGGGTTGCTAGTAGTGTTGATTACTCCTTATAGTTGATGCTAGTTGGTTTATTCGGTGGAATATTATTTCTTCTGATCCTTAATGCATATTAATAACCCTTTTATCATGAACATGAATATGCTTTTTGAGTAGTTACGTTTGTTCCTGAGGACATGGGTGAAGTCTTGCTATTAGTAGTCATGTGAATTTGGTATTCGTTCGATACTTTGATGAGATGTATGCTGTCTCTCCTCTAGTGGTGTTATGTGAACGTCGACTACATGACACTTCACCATTATTTGGGCCTAGAGGAAGGCATTGGGAAGTAATAAGTAGATGATGGGTTGCTAGAGTGACAGAAGCTTAAACCCTAGTTTATGAGTTGCTTCGTAAGGGGCTAATTTGGATCCATATGTTTCATGCTATGGTTAGGTTTACCATAATACTTCTTTTATAGTTGCGGATGCTTGCAATATGGGTTGATAATAAGTGGGATGCTTGTCCAAGAAAGGGTAGTACCCAAGCACCGGTCCACCCACATATCAAATTATCAAAGTAGCGAACATGAATCATATGAGCGTGATGAAAACTAGCTTGACGATAATTCCCATGTGTCCTCGGGAGCGCTTTTCTCTATATAAGAACTTGTCCAGGCTTGTCCTTTGCTACAAAAAGGATTGGGCCACCTTTCTGCACCTTATTTACTTTCATTGCTTGTTACCCGTTACAAATTACCTTATCACAAAACTATATGTTACCGATAATTTCAGTGCTTGCAGAGAATACCTTACTGAAAACCGCTTGTCATTTCCTTCTGCTCCTCCTTGGGTTCGACACTCTTACTTATCAAAAGGACTACGATAGATCCCCTACACTTGTGGGTCATCAAGACTCTTTTCTGGCGCTGTTGCCGGGGAGTGAAGCGCCTTTGGTAAGTGGAACTTAGTAAGGAAAAATTTATATAGTGTGCTGAAATTTACTGTCACTTGTTACTATGGAACATAATCCTTTGAGGGGCTTGTTCGGGGTATCTTCACCCCGACCAGTAGAGCAAAGAGTTGCTCCTCAACCTACTGAACCTACTGAAAATGTTTACTTTGAAATTCCTTTGGGTATGGTAGAGAAACTACTAGCTAATCCCTTTACAGGAGATGGAACATTGCATCCCGATTTACACCTAATCTATGTGGATGAAGTTTGTGGATTATTTAAGCTTGCAAGTATGCCCGATGATGTTGTCAAGAAGAAGGTCTTCCCTTTATCTTTGACACTTCTATGATGATAATTATGACAAAACCCGTTATCATCATAGATGTGGTGGGCTCCTACTTCTATGACAAAAAATCATGATAGAAAATGGGCTTTTGTCCTGGGCGGGCCGGAGACGCAGAAGCATGACATTCTTTGGGCCGTCCGTGACGGAAAAAATCATGGTAGAAGCGAGGGCGAGGAAAATATCGGGGAGTTCCCAGTTATGGTGGGTTGTCGAGGCCGAGCGATGCACGGAGGTTTGTGCGTTTCTCTCGTACACGTACGTGCATGTGTGCGAGGCGTTGCGCTCTAACTAAACCCGAGATAGGCGTTGGGATCTAAAAGGATCGATATAGTTGACTAGAGGGGGGGTGAATAGGCAACTAACAATTTCTAGATTTTCTTTGCCAAATTAAACTTTGCATCAAAGTAGGTTGTCTAGATATGCAACTAGGTGAACAACCTATATGATGAAACAACAACAAGCACACAAGCAAGCAAGGGAAACAACACAAGTAAGCTTGCAAAAGTAAAGGCGCGAGCTAACCAAGAGTGGAGCCGGTGGAGACAAGGATGTGTTACCGAAGTTCCTTCCTTTTGAAGGGGAGTATGTCTCCGTTAGAGCGGTGTGGAGGCACAATGCTCCCCAAGAAGCCACTAGGGCCACCGTATTCTCCTCACGCCCTCACACAATGCGAGATGCCGTGATTCCACTATTGGTGCCCTTGAAGGCGGCGACCAAACCTTTACAAACAAGGTCCACAACTTAATCGGAGGCTCCCAACAACACCACGAAGCTTCACCACAATGGACTATGGCTCCGAGGTGACCTCAACCGTCTAGGGTGCTCAAACAACCAAGCGTAACAAGATCCGCTAGGGATAAGTGGGGGGAATCAAATTTCTCTTGGTGGAAGTGTAGATCGGTGCCCTCTCAACCAATTCCGAGCAAATCAACAAGTTTGATTGGCCAGGGAGAGAGATCGGGCGAAAATGGAGCTTGGAGCAACAATGGAGTTTAGAGTTGGAAGAGGTGGGTCTTCTTGGAGAAGAAGACCCCCTTCTATAGTGGGGGGACAATTCCAACCGTTACCCACCACTCAGCCCGCGACCCACGGAACTATCGCACCACAGGCACGGTACTACCGCACGGGCCTGCGGTACTACCGCGGCGAACCGCGGTACTACCATGGGCACGGCAGAGACCAGACCTGACAAAAGGAGCACTAACAGGGTGCGGTAGATCCACAGGAGCGGTACTACCGCGGCCCCATGCGGTACTACCGCAAGACAGCCGCAGGCCAGGCCTGGTAGGCACAGATGTAAAAAATTACATCCGTGACTACCTCCGTTGAGAAATTGTCGTGCAAAAATCCGACACGGAACTACCGCGACCATGGGTGCGGTACTACTGTGAAAGGTGCGGATGTAAAAAATTACATCCGCCCCTACCTCCGCTCCTGCTACTAAACCTGGCCTGGCGCCACAGTACTACCGCGCTGCAGCACGGTACTACCGCGGGGAGCACGGATGTAAAAATTACATCCGCGCCTACCACCGCTTGAGCAGCGGTGCCAGACTAGAGCTCGCGGTACTACCGCTCTGAGGAGCGGTACTACCGTGGGAGCCTACGGTACTACCATGCCGGAGCCCGGTACTACCGCTGTCTCCTGCGGTAGTACCGCTCGGAAGAGCAGTACTGCCGCTAGCCTGAGAAGAGCAAGGCAGAGGCCTTCATATCGCAGAGACAAGGTGAGACGGAGGAACACTCCAAGGAGCTCGAGTAAAGGCGGTGCAAAAGGGAATGTGTACGTGAGATTCCACCCAAACCTTTCCAAAGCGGACCCCCTCTTAATAGTATGGCTCTCCTACGACTCAACTCCACCGAACCGAACGTAGAGAAACACCATCTTCAATAATCTTCGAGGGGCATCAAATCGTCTTGTGTTTAGTCGTGATGTATCTGAAAAGCTCAATACACACGATTAGTCCACAAAGACATTGTCATCAATCACCAAAACTACTTAGGGACAAGAATGCCCTTACAATCTCCCCCTTTTTGGTGGATTGATGACAATACAGGATTTGCACAAAGGAGATGAATATGGCACAAGCAAACCCCACATCTCTAAAATATAGATGAGCTCCCCCTAGATTCGTGATAGAGAGTAAAGTGCTTTGGACTGCACGGCACGAATACTAGGATCACCACTCCTCCTATATTTTAGAAACAAAGCATATCTTGCAATGGTAAGGCTGACACTAAACAAGATAGTGGATATGAGCATAACATGAATAGCACGATATAGCACAAGCTCAATAGGAAATAAGATACGATAGAGTGCATATGTCTTACACCATATGATAAACTTAGTCTCACGAGCACAACCAAACCAAAGCAAGCAAGTTCAACGACGGAAAGCAATGCAAACGACGAAACCCATGACATGCACGCAAATCCTACAGTCTCTTCCCCTTTGGCATCGAGACACCAAAAAGGCAGAGAGGTCACCTACAACAAAGGTGGTAGCTCAGGCGGAAAACGACTCGTCGTTGCTAGACTCCGCAGCAGGAACATACTCCTCCTCTGAATCGGTCCACTTGTAGACCTGCATCTCCATCCAGGCAGTCTCTGGGGTGACGTGCTTCTTAGAGCCGCTGGCCACATCCTCCCCGCAAGACCTCAAGATCTTGATGTCGCGACGGCGACTCTCCTTCTGAGCAACATGGGCCTTGTACTGACCCTGAACCTGCATGCAGAACAGCCTCTTCATCTTGTTCTTCAGCTTCTTTGCCCAAGAGGGCTCAGCAGAGGGAGGCGTGAACGCAGAACGGTCCTCAGCAACATCATCCTCCTCAATCTCCTCCTCATCCACAGCCATCTTGGCAGCCTCAGCAGCAGTGGTGGTGTTAGCCCATTGGGGCTTGATGCGTAGCTTGATGGGCTCATGACGAATCCAGCCTGGAGCTTCAAACTCATCATTGGGAAGGAGGTTCTCCCAAGTCTTGGAGATCAGGTAAAACAGGTAAGGCCCATAGATGGGGACCTTACGGTTGAACACGACGAACTGAAGCTCACACCACATGACATGTGAGACATCAAGTGGCTGAGTCTGAGCCTGACGGGCCTTCTCACAAAGGAGCATCATGTCAACGAGGTAAGCATGCACCTGTCCCATGTCGCCAATGCGCGGGAAGAGCGTGTTCCGGAAGAGCCTATGCATGATGTCAAGGAAGGGGTTAAGCACCCACACCTTCTTCTTGTTGGGGAGCGACTTCCCAACAAGGTATGGCATGAGCTTGTTCTTGTTGGCAGACTCAGAATTGGCGTGAGGGCAAACTCCAACTGGCGTGTCGAGTCCTTCATCGGGAATGAGAAGGAACTCCATGAACTCCTTCCAGGTAGCAGACAGCCGTCGACCATTAGTCATCCAAGTCATGGTCCTTTCTTCATTGAAGCCGAAGTGGACCGAAGCAAAGAACTGTGCTATGATCTCTGGATCAAAATCCTTGTGGAAGGTGAGAATGTGTTCAATGCCGAACTGCTCCACAAGATCCAAGGCCTCTCCAAAGTACCCACGGTTCTTCTCCTGCCTCATGTGAATCATGTCAATCCAATGAACTTTAACATAGTGATTCTGCTTGGCCTTGATCACATCCATGTATATCAGATTCTGCTACTTGTTCCAGAAGAGTTCATTGCCTCGCGTGCTAGCCCGGGGAGACACATATGGATTGATCTTCCTTCGAATGACAAACTCGGCCTGGGGCATCTCATCCATGCCCATGACGGGCTCCTTCAGTTTGCTGGTGGTGTGCTTGGTCCTGCATTGGGGAGCAGCAGAGGACCCCTCTGGAACATCATCTGGGTTGCGCAGACGCTTTGACCCTGTGTCACAGCTGGGATTCGAGCGACGAGCAAAACCGGAGCCACCACCTAGACACAATGACACAAAGACACGCACGGGAACAAAATAGATCAAAACCAAACCGAAAGAAACACAAAAACATGCGATTTGGACGAAGCAAAAGGGCGCAGGATGAATCTACGGTAGTACCGGGCAGGGTTACGGAAGTAACAAATTACATCCGCTCCAGCCGCGGTAGTACTGTGCCGGGGTAGCACGGTAGTACCATGCTTGGGGCGGAAGTAAATTTTTACTTCCGGACGCCAAGCGGTAGTACCGCATGTCGGGGATATACCCTGTGGTATGACCCGGCCAGAAGTATGACCTGGCCGGGCTTGGCGTTTTCATTGGTAACCCGCCGGAGTGGCGACTCACGAGCCTGATGACTCACGGATGACCCCGACGGCGGGTCAGATAGAAGACTAGGCCCGAGGCCCAGAAGGCCGGCTCATGTTATGGTGGGCCGGCTTAAGAGGAAAGGGATGACGAGTATTTCCTTTACAAGGAAGCAAGACCCGGACTTGTATTCAACTTGTAAGGAAAGATAGACTAGTCCTAGTCCTACTAGGACTCTACATGTAAGCCGCCCCTTCAACTTATATAAGGAGGGGCAGGGCTCCCCAAAGAGGGACAAGCAACAAGAAACAATCTCTAGGGCTAGACACAAAGAGCCGGCTTACCGGCGACTCCCTCATGATCATAATGAGACCTAGCCACAAACAGCATGTAGGGTTATTACGTGATGATGTTTTCCGGGGCATGAAGTTGTCTAAACCCTTGTCTTGTGTTGCATCTCTTGATTCCGCTCAACCCCTCTCAAGCTACCACATAGATGCGTTGGCCTCGCGACTAAGTCCTCACACTAAGGACATCTGCCGTGTTAATTCCACGACAGTTGGCGCCCACCGTGGGGCTTGTGCACGGTGGTGTTGAGTTCTTGGAGGGATCTCTCTATCGAGGAGCTCGCGATTAATCTGATGAAGAAAAAGAATGGCTCAAGAAGATATGGAAGGATCGCACGGGGTGAACCGGCAACAGGACAGAGCCTGCAATTCATCGTTTTGTGATCAAAGATCGTGATTAGCCTGGAGCTGGCATGTAGTACAAGATTGGATCAAGATCGAGAGGGATCAAGAGGATTAGGGTTGCGTTGGTTATCGGTTGAGTCGCTGCAAGCCATCGACACTGATTGGATTTTCCGCTACAGCCGTTACCGCAAGCCCCGTGAGACTAACAATTTTTTTCTATCTCTGGGCGTGGCCGTGTCCATTCCTAGTTCTTCTTTGCTCGCAACAGCCAAAGACAGACAGCCCGCGTATGCCTAATCATCTACTTGCAGTTTAGTGAAAGCGAGTCTGAAGACTACTCATGTTCTGACATCTCCAAATCAGTTTTTTAAATCTTTGTTTGCTACACGGAGAAGCAAACCTTTCAAGGGACAAAATTCCTAGGCCATCATTACCATAAGTTGATCTCACACAAGGCTTTCCAAGTGGTTTTGCTCACCAACGGTTGCTCCTTGCTCCATGCAAAAACACAGGAGAGTCAATTGGTAGAGCACGCACCTGAAAGGCTGCTACGTGAGCGTGGACTAGAAGTCAACCGCTACGGCCTTGTTTCCACTTCGGGCTGCCCGCTTCAAACCGGCTTGGCGCCTGTACTGCGGCTGCCTACGAGTCGTCGGGCAACCCCGGTGCCACGGTCGCCTCTGCTTCGACCTGTTTCCATGGCCATCTCCGTGTCGAGTCGCTCCCGTCTCTACGGCCGCAAGCCGCCGCCCCGCCTATCCCTGCTGGGCCTCGCCTCCGTCCATGGTTGCACCGGGTGCCGTCGCACCTCGCCAAGCTGGCTGGCTGACACGGCCGCCGCAAGCACCCTCCTGCGTCGAGCCGCCTCTGCCTCTGCGAGACGCGGTTTTTGCCTCATCCAGCCTCTTCCACCTGTCGCTACGGCCTTGAGCTGCCGCTTCGCGCCGCTTCGATTTTCTGTTAACACGTCTGCTGTCGTCAAAGTCGCCTTCACCGGGTCACCACATCTGCCGCATGTCGCTGCAGTTCTAAAGCCGCTGCCATCAGGCCTAACCCGGCCTCTGCCTTGGCCTTGCAACACCCTCGCTGGAGCAGGTGTTGAGCCGCTGCCGCCGCCTCTGTGACCCGCCGAGGTGACCTCCGTCTGTATGCCCCTGCCGTAAGGGCCGCCATACTTGTCTTTGATGCGGGCTTACCAGGGCCCTCTGAGCCGCCGGTGCCTCTCCGCTGTCGCGGCCGCGCCACTTTAAGTCGCCCTGCTTCTAGCGCCAAGCCGCTCCTGCCTCACTCAGCCGCAATCGCGGCGACCCCGCCGTTGCTAAAGTACATTTTACCAGCTGCCTGCCGCACCATTGGTTGCCTCGGCGGGTCTGGGTACCTGATGAAGGAGAAGGAAATGGCACCAGATACCCATATGAAGATGGACAAAAATCACCAGCTGGTTAACAAAAAAACGGAGGAAGTACTAGTACGCTAGCCTGTATTTTGACTACAGAGTCATTTGACCAATCTATACATCTCCCGTCCAAATACATCAGGTGATATTAGTCTGGTCTATTTTTTTAGTACATATTAAATTCTTTTAAAGAACTATTGTACTTTACGTATTTTTCTGTATGCGGGGACAATGATTTATTATAAAGGTGGAGTCATGCTATGCCTATGAAATATGCGTTGGCATCATCATGCACAGGCCTCCGCGCCCGCTTCCTGTTAAACGCGTGCGCACAAGCCGTCACCCATGCAGCTCAATCTACATCAACTCGCCGAGACAGCATCCGTGATTTATTTGCCGCAGGCACGGCTTACCGTGCCTGCGATTAGCTAGCGACTGCGCCGGCTTACAACGCCATGGCCGTCTCTCGTGACCGCGCCGACTTACAATGCCGTGGCCGTCTCTCGCGTCCGCACCAGCTTACAACGCCGTGGCCGTCTCTCGCGACCGCGCCGGCTTACAATGCCGTGGCCGTCTCTCGCGTCCGCACCAGCTTACAACGCCGTGGCTGTCTCTCACGACCACGCCGGCTTACAATAAAGAGGACAACTTGCCCGTCCGCACCGGCTTACGACGCCATGGCCGGTTCATCTGTCTGTGCCGTCTCAGATGTTGCGGTTGTCTTTACCGTCCGTCTCTCGCGGCCTGGTCTACATCAACACATCGGCCCGCACCTATCTGCATGAGCTGTTTATTGAGTATGAGCAAGTCACTGCTTGGGAAGCCCGGTTTTCTTCCAACAAATTGGAGGCAAATTATCATGTATTATCAGCCGCCGTTTGCACTGAATGGCTCAATGGGCAGGCGCACAAGTCGCCGTCACTATAGTTTGGTTAAACTTCACACAGCCAGTTGGAAGGAACCATTGGCCGAGTTGCTGACACGGCTCATATGGGATCATTTATAAACCCGCCGCAGTCACCTCAACCTTCTGTGGATTCACATCGCGCTATCAACGCCAATGATATACACCTTCTGCTATGGTCAAATATGGAGAATCTCAAGCCAACACATCGAGTCGTCTTGAGACTCAGGGGCTACAATAACATGACTCGGCGAAATTGGCCGGTGTTAGTGAATTCAAGAACTCCGGGTCATTGGAGGGAAGGTAACCCGGTTCCGGAGGCTACCACTATATTGGTGAACAATTTAAATGTCGTCAGAAAATGTCCGGTTTAAAAAGAAGGATTCTGGTTTAAAATCCGGTTCAAGAGACATCTCTCTTACACAAAGCACTAAAGCTCTTAATATCCGGTTCAAGGGAAATTTATTTACCACAAAGCTTTGATGCTCTCAAATTCGGTTCAAATCCGGCTCAAGGTAAATTTATCTCTCACAAAGTTTTGAAGCTTTCACATCTGGTTTAAACTTCCGGTTCAAAAAGAATTAATCTCTCGCAAGTTTGAGTTCTCAGAAAAATTAAAAGTTGCCAAAAAGAACTTGCTGCCATGATGCGCGGTTCAAACTTGGGTATCCTGCCTTACGGCTTATCTTATTATGATCACTTGGGGGCTTCCTGCTCATCGAGCATAGCTATCAGTACCCTCTTGATCGGCGCAATGCCAAAACTTATATTGTCACTTGGGGGCTTCCTGTTGAAACATAGGTCGTATTCGAACCAAAGAGAACATAGCTGTCGATACCCTTTTGATTAGCAAACTGCTGAACCTACTTGGGGGCTTCTTGATCGTATCCGAATCATAGCTCAACCCCTTTGGGAATCGACGTGGATCGTATTCGAATCAGCGTTGCTAAACAACTCTTAAGGTCATTTGGGGGCTTCCTGTTCAAACATAGGTCATATTCGAACCAAAGAGAACATAGCTGTCGATACCCACTTTGATTGGCAACGCCAACGCCACTGGGGGCTATATGATCGTATTTGAATCTTAGCTTAACCCCTTTGGAACGGTTTACTGATCATATTCGAATCAGAAGCCTCAAATTTTTTATCTGTTTTTATACAATCACAAGTATTTAAGTTGTCACAAATATCATATGTGCCGGCTTTTACAAGGTTGAGTTATCAACTTCACCCTCCGGGTCACGTGAACCGGTGGTATCATCCAAAGGATCATAAGTATGATAACATCAATTGTGTCTTAACATCATGATTGATAACTGGCTTGTCTATTTATGATTCTTTTCAGGGGGGTTTTATATGACCTGCCCTGCGGCAAACCGCCAAGGGTTCTTGTGATCTACTTGTGTGCAGGGTAAGACTACATTTGGGTGGTTACCCGCCCTGGCTCTTGACATTAAGTCGCCAGGGCATATGTTGTTTAAACTCTGTGCAGGATTTGCAGAACTATGACTTATATAATTGCTTCAGTCCAAGCTCATCACTGAAGTTGGTGTCTCAAAAGGGTTATCAATTATTGATTTTCTCAAGGGCTATAGGCCACAGGGTTATAAAAATTCTGGCTTACAATGAATGCGCATTAAGTCATCATTGGCCAAGAGCCGCCAGGTATTTAAGCTCCGGATTTACTTGTCAATCGATGAGGTATTCAAATCTTTAATAGCCAAAACTGGATGGATTTTCATGATGATATTGAATGATTGAGGTTTTCATACCGGATTATATTATTCAAATCTTGAATAGCCAACATGGCTGGATTTCTATTGTGATTATCAATAACCAGTGTTATGATTGAGGTTTTCAAAGTCGCTTTAGCGCAATGGTTATTATTTTTATCAATGGGCATGATTTATTTTACAATATAGGAAATAGTCTCGAGTCGCTGCAGGCTTACGACCCGGCGCTTGGGGGCTACATTGTTCAAATCGAGATTACATCGAATATGCAAGTCCCATGTCACTGCCAGCATGCACCATGGCACTTGTGGGCTAATGCAAAGTCATTTTTGCTCACCTTATTGAAGACCCGACTCATCACATTTTAAATGAGCCGGCCCTTGGGGGCTACCAATTGCTCCTGTCAGAAATTCAAGACAATTCTAGGTTGACCCGGCTACACTACTATGACTATAGCCGACTCATGGGGGCTACACAACTGGATTTTATTTAAAGCCATGGTGATAAGTCCCGGCTTATTCATGCTGATTAAACCGGGCCTTGGGGGCTACAGGTAATATGGATATAAGGGAGAAATATCATCAAATTCTCAGTTTGGGTAAATCAGATTGACCCGGTGTCCGCAAAAAATCATAAACTGGCGTCGGCGGCAATTATGACTCGGCATCATCTATTATAACCCTGCAATTTTGGTAATCATAAACCGGCAAGTTTTATATCTTCAAGCCGGCTGAATATAAGTTGAATATTTGAAGACCAATATTTTTGTCAAGTCAGAGCATTGAAAGCCGACTCAAGTGGATTATCTCTTACAATATTTCTCAATAAGAGACCAATGTCAGGAAATTGACTCTAAAGCTGGCCTGTTGACCCGGATTTTTCAAAGGAAGTATCTGGATTTTTTGCATTGGCAAAATTTGAACATATCTGCTGAAGAGATTTGCTATGAGATTATGGATACATATCAAGAAGGAGATGACAAAGAATTAAGGATGATCAAGTGCCGGCTTACAAAGAATATTTAACCCGGAGCACAACCTATCAAGTTTGTTCTTGTGTTTATTTTACAGGATCAGTTTAACATGGATAAATCCAAATTAAACTGGGGGCTAATGTCGGGGATATACCCCGCGGTATGACCCGGCCGGAAGTATGACCCGGCCGGGCTTGGCGTTTTCATTGGTAACCCGCCGGAGTGGCGACTCACGAGCCTGATGACTCACGGATGACCCCGACGGTGGGTCAGATAGAAGACTAGGCCCGAGGCCCAGAAGGCCGGCTCATGTTATGGTGGACCGGCTTAAGAGGAAAGGGATGACGAATATTTCCTTTACAAGGAAGCAAGACCCGGAGTTGTATTCAACTTGTAAGGAAAGATAGACTAGTCCTAGTCCTACTAGGACTCTACATGTAAGCCGCCCCTTCAACTTATATAAGGAGGGGCAGGGCTCCCTAAAGAGGGATAAGCAACAAGAAACAATCTCTAGGGCTAGACACAAAGAGCCGGCTTACCGGCGACTCCCTCATGATCATAATGAGACCTAGCCGCAAACAGCATGTAGGGTTATTACCGGATGATGTTTCCCGGGGCCCGAAGCTGTCTAAACCCTTGTCTTGTGTTGTGTCACTTGATTCCGCTCAACCCCTCTCAAGCTACCACATAGATGCGTTGGCCTCGCGACTAAGTCCTCACACTAAGGACATCTGCCGTGTTAATTCCACGACCGCACCAAGGTGTGGAAGTACCATGGAGCGTCAGATCCAGGTGAGGCTGCGGTACCGCTCCAGGGGGAGCGGTAGTACCGCACGGATTGAAAACCGCCATAGAGGACGCGGATCTGGATCTAGAACCTCCGCACGACAACTTCGGTACTACCGTTGATCAAACGAAACTATTTTGACTATCCAAAGAGCATGGAACTACACTACCACTCTACAACGAATCCCACTTGCACAGATTTAGCCAAAAATCTCAAGAACACCACATGCATCTCCCCAAAACCTAAAAGCACAAGGAAGGACAAAAAGAAGAGGCACTTGGGGAAAAACATGGGTCCATGGCAAGAGGCGAGGTGGGGAACGATCCCACCGGTCAGAATCCGAGGAGAGCGGCCGGAGACGGAGATCCGGCGAAGGCCTCCGGCGCCGTTCTTGGTCAAGAGAGAGAGAGAGACGGGGTGGGGAATAGAGATGAATAGGTATGGGGGAGTTAGAACTCCCCCTGTCCTGCTCTTAACCCCCACCCACTCGCGTGGGCGCGGAAGTACCGCGGGTCATCGCGGCAGTACCGCCCGGGCGGAAGTACCGCACGCTGGGCGGTAGTACCACTCATTCAGCGGCAGTAAAACATTTCTGTCGCGGAAGTAGCGGTAGTACCATGCCCCTGGAGGGCCACGCACTTGGCAGAGACCCACCAACTCCTGCGGTAGTACCGTGGCACACCACGGTAGTACCGTAAACCAAGAAAGTGCTAGAACTCAAGAGAGAAAGGAGAAAAACACGAAGCAACAAAGAGGCAAACACAAACACCGACTCAAACACGCCAAGGAGAAGAGAAAGCCACACGACAATGAAGACCAACTACAAGACACACCTTCTCTAAGGAAGGGCGATGACCGGAGCCACCTATGTTTGGTCAATTGGTATGGCACCGCGAAGAATTATCCTTGGGTCCATGACCAAAACTCGTCTTTGAAGCACAAGTACCATCAAGAATGGTTAATGTGAAAGACTAGATCAATTTATACATAATGGGGGGAGGGAGAGTTCATTGAGAGAACACCACTCCCCCTATGTCCATGCCTACAACTAAACTAGACAACAAGTTGAGTGAGGAGGGGTGTGCACGGGCTCAAGTCACATTGCTTGAATCAATGATATTTAGCTCATGCCTTAACTCGCGAAATCTTGCTTCATCCAAGGGCTTCGTGAAAATATCTGCAAGGTTATCATGAGTGTTGACATACTTGAGCTTGATCTCCCCTCGCCTAATGTGACCCCGGATGAAGTGATACCGAATCTCAATATGCTTCCTCTTGAAGTGTTGCACCGGGTTGAGAGAAATCTGGATGGCACTTTCATTATCACACCAAAGAGGCACTTTGTCACAAATGACACTGTACTCCTTTAAAGTTTGCCTCATCCATAAGAGTTGTGCAACACAACTACTGGCCGCCACATACTCCGCTTTGGTGGACGAGAGAGACACACAACTTTGCTTCTTGGAAGACCAACTCACCAAAGAGCAACCAAGAAATTGGCACCCTCCGGAAGTGGACTTCCTATCCACTTTGTCTCCCGCCCAATCGGAATCCGTATATCCTTCAAGCTTGAAGTTTGCCCCTCTCGGGTACCATAAGCCAAAGTTTGGGGTATGAGCCAAATATCAAAAGATTCACTTGACCACCACATAGTGGCTTTCCTTTGGTGCGGCTTGAAACCGCGCACACATTCCCACACTCAACATGATATCCGGTCTAGATGCACAAAGGTAAATCAAGGAGCCAATCATGGAGCGATATACCTTTTGATCCACCGCTTTACCATTAGGATCAATGTCAATTTGGCACTTGGTAGGCATTGGAGTAGAAGCCGGCTTGACATCACTTAGCTTGAATCTTTTTAGCATGTCTTGAGTATATTTGGCTTGGTTCGTGAAGGTACCTTCTCTTCTTTGTTTGATATCAAAACCAAGGAAGAACTTCAACTCTCCCATCGAAGACATCTTGAACTTGGAGGTCATGAGAGCGGCAAATTCCTCATTGAAAGCTTTGTTAGGGGAACCAAAGATAATATCATCAACATATAGTTGGCATACAAACAACTCCCCTTTGACCTTCTTAGTAAAAAGAGTGGGATCGATTTGCCCCACCTCAAATCCATGATCTTGTAAAAACTCGGTAAGGTGGTCATACCACGCACATGGGGCTTGTTTAAGGCCATAGAGTGCCTTATCGAGTTGATACACATGATCCGGGAAGTAGGGATCCTCGAACCCGGGGGGTTGCTTGACATAGACCAACTCATTAATAGGACCATTAAGAAAAGCACTTTTCACATCCATTTGTTGCAACTTAAAGTTGTGATGGGAAGCATAATCAATCAACAAACATATGGATTCAAGACGAGCAACGGGAGCAAAGGTTTCACCGAGTCGATACCCTCGACTTGGGAGTAGCCTTGTGCTACCAATCTTGCCTTGTTGCGAATGATGTTCCCATGAGCATCTTGCTTGTTCTTGAAAATCCACTTGGTTCCAATGACATTGTGGTTCCCCGATGGCCTTGTCACCAATCTCCACACCTTGTTGTACTCGAAGTTGTTGAGTTCTTCATGCATGGCATTGAGCCAATCCGAGTCTTCGAGCGCCTCATAGACCTTTTGGGGTTCAACACAAGAGACAAACGCGTGATGTTCACAATAGTTTGCTAATTGTCTACGAGTGCTTACCCCCTTTCTTAGGCTTCCAACCACATTTTCCATGAGATGGCCTTTGGTGGTGAGCTTGGAAGCAATCTTCACGGCACGACGCTCTAGTTCCTCCTCGGATGTGGATGGAGGAGGGTTAACTTGATTATCTTGAGCGCCGTCTTGAGCTTGTTCGAGATCTTGAGCTTGCTCTTGATCTTGAACTTGCTCGAGGGGGAGAACTTGACCTTGGGCATCATTTGGTGGTTCACCACCATCTTGAGGTTGATCTTGCCCTTGGTCTTGTTCATGAGGGTGAGGGCCTTCACTTTGTTCTTCGGAAGCGTGTGGGTCTTGCGGAGGTGATGGATCCACTTGAGTGGAGCATTGTCCTTCTCCTTTGGCCACAAGGGGTTCCTCAATGGGTAGAATATGACCAATCCCATTCTTCTTATGGATTGGGGAGGAATTTCATCACCTATATCACAAATACCACTTTGCTCCACTTGGGAGCCGTTATTCTCATCAAACTCCACGTTACACGTCTCCTCAATGAGTCTGGTGGACTTGTTGAGGACACGGTAAGCATGAGAGTTTGTAGCATAACCAACAAATATGCCCTCATAAGCTCTAGCCTCAAATTTAGACAAACAAGCACCTTTCTTGAGAATGAAACACTTACACCTGAACACCCGGAAGTACTTGAGGTTGGGCTTGTTGCCGGTGAGTATTTCATAAGGAGTCTTGTTCAAGCCCTTGCGAAGATAGAGCCGATTTGATGCATGACACGTGGTGTTGATGGCTTCGGCCCAAAAGTTGTATGGAGACTTGAACTCCGCCATCATGGTCCTTGCCGCATCCATCAACGTCTGGTTCTTCCTTTCCGCTACACCATTTTGTTGAGGGGTGTATGGAGCGGAATATTGATGCTTGATCCCCTCATCACTAAGGCACTCATCCAAGGTGTAGTTCTTGAATTCGGTGCCGTTGTCACTTCTTATTGTCAAGATCTCTGCATCATGTTGTCGTTGAGCTTCATTTGCAAAGTCGATGACGGTTTGTTGAGTTTCACTCTTCCTCTTGAAGAAATATACCCACGTGTATCTTGAATAATCATCCACAATCACCAAGCAATACTTTCTTCCCCCAAGACTATCAAAGGATGGAGGCCCAAAGAGATCCATGTGAAGGAGATCCAAGGGTCTCTTCGAGTAGATGATAGTCGTGGGAGGGTGAGCCGTCTCATGAAGCTTTCCTTCGATACAAGCACTACAAGCACGATCTTTGGAAAAACTAACATTTGTTAGTCCATGGACATGGTCCCCCTTGAGAAGACTTTGCAATTGACGTGGGCTAAATGGCGATGCCAAAGCCATCCCATGTCAACTTTAGCCATTAGGCATGTCGCGGTCTTAGTGGGTCGCTCCGAAAAGTTTATCACATAGAGACCGTTCTCGACATGCCCAACAAAGGCTACTTTAAGAGTCTTGCTCCACAAGAGGGCCGCGGTATCAATGTCAAAGAAAGTGGCAAAGCCCATGAGTGCAAGTTGACGAACGGAAAGTAAATTGTATGCAAGGGACTTAACAAGCATGACTTTCTCGATCATTAGATCATGAGAAATGACAACCTTGCCAAGACCCAATACCTTAGAATGTGAAGCATCACCCCACTCGACATTGGTGGGCATAGATGGAATCTTTTGCACATCCACCACCAAATCCTTGCTCCCGGTCATATGATTTGTTGCTCCACTATCGAGCAACCATGATCCCCCACCGGAAGCAAACACCTACAAGAGATCAATGCTTGGTTTTAGGTACCCATTTAGTAATGGGTCCTTTGATGTTAGTAACAAGGGTCTTAGGAACCCAATATACCATTCAATGTACTCATAAGGAGAACCAACAAATTTGGCATAAACATGTCCATCACTAGCACGGCACAACACATATGACGGGTTAAAGTCGCCGGCTTTGTTGGAGGAGATGGTTTTGCCCTTTTTGACATCAACGCCCTTCACATTTTCCTTCTTCTACTTAGGAGCACCCTCTCCCTCTTTCAAAAAAGTTTTCTTGAGAGGAGGAGGTCGTTTTTCTTGGACTTAGGTGCAAACCCAATTCCCTTCTTGGCCACAACTTCCTTTCGATTGCTCAAAAGGTTGTTGAGGTTCTTCTCACCTTGAATGCATGTCACAAGGCCTTTATCAAGTTGATCCTTCAACTTGGCATTCTCCTCCACAAGATGCACATGCTCACAACACGGGTTACTAGCATATGCATTATCAATTAATACCATATGAGGGAAGGTGGCCTTTTCCTTGGTTAGCTTAACTTGGAGTTGAGCATGAGACTCCTTGAGGTTAGCGTGAGCACCCTTCAAGACCTTGTGGGCCTTGTCAAGTACATCAAACTCCTCCTTGAGTCTATCATGATCAACCCCAAGTTTGGCCTTCTCGGAAGTTAGCACGCGAGACACAACAAGAGCATGATCAGGATCTTTCTTTAACTTAGCATGGTCATCGTTGTATGACTCCTCAAGAGTCAAACGATGCCCACGCTCTTCCTCAAGAGCATTAGAGAGATCCGATATCTCATCGGCATAGTCACGACTATGACCTTCCATCTTAGAGATGGTTTCTTCATGAGCCTCGATCATGTCATTAGCTTCACCAAGTTGTTCCAAGAGAGCAACAAAGTGCTTCTTGGATTTGCCCTTGAGCTTACTCATAAATGACTCAAATTCATTCACTTCCTCATTAGACCCATCATGTTCATCAATGCAACCCTCCAAAGAGGGATTAGTAATGATGGTGGTTTTGATGTTGGGGGTTACCTTGTTGGAGGCTTTAGCCATGAGGCATTTGGCGGTGATGTTCTCGTTGGGTGAATCAAAGAGAGACACCCGGGGATTGGCAGCAATGGCAACGGAAGCCATGGCCATTGCTTCTCCATTTTCATTGTCATCGTCATCCTCATGGTATTCTTCTTGAACCACCAACCCACGAGTAGGAGTCTTCTTGGTGAAGTTGTTGTTGTTGGGGAAGGACTTGGCTTTGTCTTTTCGGATGAACTTGCCACCATTGTCTTCCCGCTTCTCGTAAGGACAATCCGCAACGAAATGGCTCACATTGCCACAGTTGAAGCAAGTTCTAACTCATTGCTTGCCCTTGAAGCCACTTGAGTTGTTCTTGTTAAAGTTGGGTCTTGTATTCTTCTTGCTCCAAAATTGTCTTGAAGCAAGAGCCATGTGCTCATGATAATCATATTTCGTGTCTTCGGCATTGCTCTCCTCATCTTCCTCTTCTTCCTCTTCTTCCACACTAACCTTGGCCTTCAAGGCAAGGTTGGGCTTCTTTGCCCTTTGAGAACGGAGCACCGCATTGTCGGCGGTCTTGTCCAAGATGCTCATTGCAACGAACTCATCCAACACTTCACTTGAGGTCATGGAGTGGAAGTCCGGTCTTTGACGAATGACGTAGGACATGGCCTTGTTGTAGGGCATCATGGCCTTGAGGAACTTGCACTTGATCCAATTGTCATCCTTGTCCTTGCTCCCATGATCTCGGAGTGAGACCGCGAGTTTGGTCACTCTTCAAAAGAGCTCACGAGGTTCTTCATCTTCTTTCATTGCAAACTCATCGGCTTCATCTTGCACCACTTCATAGTTGGAGCGTTGAATGCTAGCACTTCCTCGATAGAGAGACACAACACATTGCCATGCGTCTTTGGCCATGGCATGAGGTCGAAGATGAGGGAGATCTTTGGGAAGGATTGCATCTTGGATGATGAAGAGAGCACTCTCATTGAATTGATTATCCACCACTTCTCTCGGAGTGAAGTTGCTTTGGTCATGTGGATAGAAACCTTCTTCAATGATTCTCCAAAGATTAGTATTCACATGATTTAAATGACGCTTGAAGTGATACACCCAAGAATCAAAATCCTCATTTTTCACAATCTTAGAAGGAGGACCGGCATGATTTAAATGAGTAGAGGGAATCGGTCCTCCATAAATTGGAGGTTCCACATGGGCAAAGATGTCGGTGCCATTTCTACCACTAGTAGAAGGACCCTTCTCACTATTAGCTTCCCCCTTGTCGGAGTTAGCATCCGTCACCTTGTTAGCGGGATCACCCACTTTCAACAGTGAGGTAGGTAGTTTAAGTCCTTCTAAGAATTTATTAAACATGCTTTCAACCGTGGTTGTCATGGAGGTTTTCAATGTGTCCAAGGCCACATTGAATTCCTCATGGGGCACCGTTGTTTCCCCATTACCCCTAGACGAGCCCTAGACGAGATTGGATTCACAACGGAGTGCTCCTCCTCCCCATCGTATACGGTGTCAACCATACTCTCTGGACGACAAAGTCCTTAATAAAGAGACGAGGCTCTGATACCAATTGAAAGGATTGATATAGTTGACTAGAGGGGGGGGTGAATAGGCAACTAACAATTTTTAGCTTTTCTTTGCCAAATTAAACTTTGCATTAAAGTAGGTTGTCTAGATATGCAACTAGGTGAACAACCTATATGATGCAACAACAACAAGCACACGAACAAGCAAGGGAAACAACACAAGTAAGCTTGCAAAAGTAAAGGCGCGAGATAACCAAGAGTGGAGCCGGTGGAGACGAGGATGTGTTACCGAAGTTCCTTCCTTTTGAAGGGAAGTACGTCTCCGTTAGAGCGGTGTGGAGGCACAATGCTCCCTAAGAAGCCACTAGGCCCACCGTATTCTCCTCACGCCCTCACACAATGCGAGATGCCGTGATTCCACTATTGGTGCCCTTGAAGGCGGCGACCGAACCTTTACAAACAAGGTTGGGGCAATCTCCACAACTTAATTGGAGGCTCCCAACAACACCACGAAGCTTCACCACAATGGACTATGGCTCCGAGGTGACCTCAACCGTCTAGGGTGCTCAAACACCCAAGAGTACCAAAATCCGCTAGGGATAAGTGGGGGAATCAAATTTCTCTTGGTGGAAGTGTAGATCGGGGCCCTCTCAACCAATCCCGAGCAAATCAACAAGTTTGATTGGCTAGGGAGGGAGATCGGGCGAAAATGGAGCTTGGAGAAACAATGGAGTTTAGGGTTGGAAGAGGTGGGTCTTCTTGGAGAAGAAGACCCCCTTTTATAGTGGGGGACAATTCCAACCGTTACCCACCACTCAGCCCGCGACCCATGGAACTACCGCACCACAGGCGCGGTACTACTGCACGGGCCTGCGGGCCTGCGGTACTACCACGGCAAACCGCGGTACTACCATGGGAACGGCAGAGACTAGACCTGACAAAAGGAGCACTAACAGGGTGCGGTAGATCCGTAGGAGTGGTACTACCGCGGCCCCATGCGGTACTACCGCAAGACAGCCGTAGGCCAGGCCTGGTAGGCACAGATGTAAAAAATTACATCCATGACTACCTCTGCTGAGAAATTGTCATGCAAAAATCCGACACGGAACTACCACGACCACGGGTGCAGTACTACTGTGAAAGGTGCGGATGTAAAAAATTACATCCGCCCCTACCTCTACTCCTGCTACTGAACCAGGCCTGGCGCCATGGTACTACCGCGCCGTAGCACGGTACTACCGTGGGGAGCGCGGATGTAAAAAATTACATCCGCGCCTACCACCGCTTGAGCAGTTGTGCCAAACCAGAGCTCGCGGCACTACCGCTCTGAGGAGCGGTACTACCGTGGGAGCCTACGGTACTACCGTGCCGGAGCCCGGTACTACCGCTGTCTCCTGCGGTAGTACCACTCGGAAGAGCAATACTACCGCTAGCCTGAGAAGAGCAAGGCGGAGGCCTTCATATTGCAGAGACATGGTGAGACGGAGGAACACTCCAAGGAGCTCGAGGAAAGGCGGTGCAAAAGGGAATGTGTACGTGATATTCCACCCAAACCTTTCCAAAGCGGACCCCCTCTTAATAGTACGGCTCTCCTACGACTCAACTCCACCGAACCGAACTGTAGAGAAACACCGTCTTAAATAATCTTCAAGGGGCATCAAATCGTCTTGTGTTTAGTCGTGATGTATCTGAAAAGCTCAATACACACGATTAGTCCGCAAAGACATTGTCATCAATCACCAAAACTACTTAGGGACAAGAATGCCCTTACAAGGTCTAACTGAACCCGAGCGATTGCACTAGCTATGTTACTGAACCCCGATCGATGCCTTGCTGTTAACTGAACCCGAGTGATTCCTTCTCTGTTGCTGCTAACTGAAGCCGATCGAAGCTGCCTCTTGATGAATAGTTCCCGGTGGGGAATGGATGAACAGTTCCTAGCGGGGGTTGGATGAACAGGACCCTGTGGTGTTGCCGCTGGATGAACAGGACCCCGATCGAGGAGGCGTGGGGGTGGATGAATATTAGCCGTGGAGGGACCTCGTACATGGACGGCTGGTTGAACGGGACCCCGTGGAGGGCTGGTTAAACAGTAGGCGGCGGAGGCTTGATGAACAGGACCCCGTGGAGGGCTGGATGAACAGTAGCCGATGGAGGCTGGATGAACAGGCCCCGGTGGATGAACAGTAGCTGGTGGAGGCTGGAGGAAGTTGACGGTGGATGAACAGTAGCAGGTGGAGGCTGGAGAAAGTCGATGGTGGATGAACAGTAGCCCATGGAGTCCTGTTTTGTGGTACACCACACCCCTCCCGATGAACAATACCCCCCGTTTCGACCGTAGGCACTCCAACACTAGTATGTTTCCTCCGTTTTGCGGTATGCTACACCCCTCCCGATCAATAGGACCCCGTTTCGATCGTATGCGATCGAACACAAGTCCATTTCCTCTGTTTTGTGGTACGCCAGACCCTTCCCGATGAACATGACCCTGTTTCGACCATACGCGGTCGAACTAAATGCCCATTTCCTCCGTCCTGCGGTACACCAGACCTTGTTTCGGCTGTTTCGTCCAAGCCGGTTGGCTCCCGATGAACACGATCTATTTCGTTGCCTCCTGATGAACACGACGCATTCCTTTGCCTCCCCATGAACATGACGCGGTTTCTTCATTCCGACCCATCCCATTGGCTTCCGATGAACATGATTAGTTGTTGTATGCGTTAGAGACCCCACCCGTATGTACGTACGTAGCTGTATTTACTATCTTGGAGCGTGGCCATACGTACGTGTACACGATATAGATGGGACTGCGTGACATGTGATACGTCTCCAACGTATCTATAATTTATGAAGTATTCATGCTATTATATTATCCATCTTGGATGTTTTATATGCATTTATATGCTATTTTATATGATTTTTTGGACTAATGTATTAACCTAGAGCCCAGTGCCAGTTTCTGTTTTTTCCTTGTTTTTGAGTTTTGTAGAAAAGGAATATCAAACGGAGTCCAATTGACCTGAAAATTTACAGAGATTATTTTTGGACCAGAAGAAGCCCATGGAGCATCGGAGATGGACCAAAAGAGTCCCAATGCCACCACGAGGGTGGAGGGAGCGCCCCACCCCCTGGGCGCGCCCCTACCTCGTGGCTGCCTCGTGGACCCCCTTAACTTGTTCCCGACGCCAACACCACTTATATATCCCCAAACTTCTAGAACATAACCTAGATCAGGAGTTCCGCCACCACAAGCCTTTGAGTTCACGAAAAACCAATCTAGCCTCGTTCCAGCACCCTGCCGGAGGGGGGATCCATCACCGGTGGGCATCTTCATCATCCCGGCGCTCTCCATGACAAGGAGGAAGTAGTTCACCCTCGGGGCTGAGGGTATGTACCAGTAGCTATGTGTTTGTGTTGGTGTACATATATAAGTCTGGGCCCTTTTGTACCCCTTACTTGTGCACGGGCAGTTGTAGCCGCACCTATGGCAGGGCTTGACGGGGCAGTAGAAGGCAAGATACGAGACTACCAAGGCAGCATTCAAGCCAGTAAACAGAGAGCAGAAGGCATGCTAGACCTCTCCCGGCAAGATCCTTGCCGGGGCGGCTTGCGTAGCCCCGGCAAGATCCTTGCCAGGATGGATTGCGAAGCACCAGCAAGGCCACAACCCATGAGGCTGAGAGCTCTAGCACAATCGACAATGTCAAGGCCAAGACTCGGGGGCACATGCGTAGTAGCATGCAGATCTTAGTGAAGACTGGTGGCATGCAGATCTTCATGGACACCAGAGGACAAAGCCCCCCGGCAAGGCTCTTGCCGGGGACGACTATGAGACCCAGGCAAGGCTCTTGCCGGGGCAACTGCGAAGCCACAACAGGGATCGCATACAACAAGGTTTCGCCACCCCGCGGCCGTTCCAGCACAGCAACCAGCCTGCCAACTAGGCAAGCACCTGCGTGGTGGCATGCAGATCTTCGTGAAGATCCTGCCACTGCGCTAGCACAACGGCTAGCCAGCCAGCTCCTCTGTTACTTGACGTCCACTCCAAGTCCCCTGGATCACGTTTGTTCCAAAAAGATTGCTCCCAAAGGTTTCATTCCGTTTGGACTTCGTTTGATATTCCTTTTCTTCGAAACACTGAAATAGGCAAAAAATAGCAATTCGGGCTGGGCCTCCGGTTAGTAGGTTAGTCCCAAAAATGATATAAAAGTGTAAAGTAAAGCCCATAAACATCCAAAACAGGTAATATAATAGCATGGAACAATCAAAAGTTATAGATACGTTGGAGAAGTATCAAGCATGCCCAAGCTTAATTCCTGCTCGTCCTCGAGTAGGTAAATGATAAAAGCAGAATTTTTTATGTGGAATGCTACCTAGCATAATTCTCAATGTAATTTTCTTTATTGTGGCATGAATGTTCAGATCCAAATGATTCAAAGTAAAAGTTCATATCGACATAAGAAATAGTAATACTTCAAGTATACTAATCAAGCAATCATGTCTTCTCAAAATAACATGGCTAAAGAAAGTTATCCCTACAAAATCATATAGTCTGGCTGTTGCTCTATCTTCATCACACAAAGTATTTAATCATGCACAACCCCGATGACAAGCCAAGCAAGTGTTTCATACTTTAGTAATCTCAAACTTTTTAAACTTTCACGCAATACATGAGCGTGAGCCATGGACATAACACTATATGTGGAATAGAATGGTGGTTGTGGAGAAGACAAAAAGGAGGAAGATAGTCTCACATCAACTAGTCGTATTAACGGGCTATGGAGATGCCCATTAATAGATATCAATGTGAGTGAGTAGGGATTGCCATGCAACGGATGCACTAGAGCTATAAATGTATGAAAGCTCAACAAAAGAAACTAAGTGGGTGTGCATCCAACTTGCTTGCTCATGAAGACCTAGGGCATTTTGAGGAAGCCCATCATTGGAATATACAAGCCAAGTTCATAATGAAAATTTCACACTAGTATATGAAAGTGACTACATAGGAGACTCTCTATCATGAAGATCATGGTGCTACTTTGAAGCACAAGTGTGGTAAAAAGGATAGTAGCATTGTCCCTTCTCTCCTTTTCTCTCATTTTTTTATTTGGCCTTTCTCTTTTTTATTTGGCCTTTCTCTTTTTTTATATGGTGGGCTCTTTGGCCTCTTTTTTTTATAAAGTCCGAAGTCTCATCCCGACTTCTAGGGGAATCATCGTCTCCATCATCCTTTCCTCACTTGGGACAATGCTCTAATAATTAAGATCATCACACTTTTATTTACTTACAACTCAAGATTACAACTCGATACTTAGAACAAGATATGAATCTATATGAATGCCTCCGGCGGTGTACCGGGATATGCAATGAATCAAGAGTGACATGTATGAAAAATAATGAAGGTGGTCTTGCCACAAATACGATGTCAACTACATGATCATGCAAAAGCAATATGACAATGATGATGTGTGTCATAATGAACGGAACGGTGGAAAGTTGCATCACAATATATCTTGGAATGGCTATGGAAATGCCATAGTAGGTAGGTATGGTGGCTGTTTTGAGGAAGGTATATGGTGGGTGTATGGTACTGGCAAAAGTTGTGCGGCACAAGAGAGGCTAGCAATGGTGGAAGGGTGAGAATGCGTATAATCCATGGACTCAACATTAGTCATAAAGAACTCATATACTTATTGCAAAAATCTACAATACATTGAAAACAAAGTACTACGCGCATGCTCCTAGGGGGATAGATTGGTAGGAAAAGACCATTGCTCGTCCCCGACCGCCACTCATAAGGAAGACAATCAATAAATAAAATTGTGCTCCAACTTCATCACAAAGAGGTTCACCATACATGCATGCTACGGGAATCACAAACTTCAACACAAGTATTCTTTAAATTCACAATTACCCAACTAGCATGTCTCTAATATCACTATCCTCATATCTCAAAACAATTATCAAGCATCCAATTCACTTTCTATGATAGTTTTTATTATACCCAACTTGGATGCCCATCATTCTAGGACCAATTTTATAACCATAGCAAATACCATGCTGTTCTAAGAGACTCTAAAAATAATATAAGTGAAGCATGAGAGATCAACAATTTCTACAAAATTAATCCACCGCCGTTCTCTAAAAGATATAAGTGAAGCACTAGAGCAAAAATTATCTAGCTCAAAAGATATAAGTGAAGCACATAGAGTATTCTAATAAATTCCAAATCAAGTGGGATTCTCCCAAAAGGTGTGTACAGCAAGTATTATTGTGGTAATCTAAAAAGCAAAGACTAATATCATACAAGACGCTCCAAGCAAAACACATATCATGTGGCGAATAAAAATATAGCTCCAAGTAAAGTTACCGATAGACGAAGACGAAAGAGGGGATGCCTTCCGGGGCATCCCCAAGCTTAGGCCTTTGGTTATCCTTTAATATCTTGGGGTGCCATGGGCATCCCCAAGCTTAGGCTCTTGCCACTCCTTATTCCATAGTCCATCAAATCTTTACCCAAAACTTGAAAACTTCACAACACAAAACTCAACAGGAAATCTCATAAGCTCCGTTAGTGCAAGAAAGAAAAACCACCACATAAGTTACTGTAATGAACTCATTCTTTATTTATGTTGGTGTTAAACCTACTGTATTACAACTTCTCTATGGTTCATACCCCTTGATACTAGCCATAGGTGCATCAAAATAAGCAAACAACACACGAAAAACAGAATCTGTCAAAAACAGAATAGTCTGTAGCAATCTGTAACTCTCGAATACTTCTGGAACTCTAAAAATCCTACCAAAATAGGAAGTCCTGGAAAATTTGTCTATTGATCTACAGTAAAAATAATCAACGCAAAATCACGTTTCTGTGAATTACTAAAATTATTTTCGTGCGTGCAAAGTTTTTGTTTTTCAGCAGAATCAAATTAACTATCACCGTAGGTTATCCTATAGGTTCTACTTGGCACAAACACTAATTAAAACATAAAACCACATCTAAACAGAAGCTAGATGAAATATTTATTGAATAAAATCAAGGAAAAATATTGGGTTGTCTCCCAACAAACGCTTTTCTTTAAAGCCTTTTAGCTAGGCATTGATAATTTTAATGATGCTCACATGAAAGACAAGAATTGAAGCGCAAAGAGAGCATCATGAAACACGTGACAAACACATCTAAGTCTAACATACTTCCTATGCATAGGCATATTATAAGCAAACAAATTTTCTAGGCAAACAAAAACTAGCATATGCAAGGAATAAGAAAGAGACGATAGCAATCTCAACATGACGATAGGTAATTTAGTAAGATAAAAATTTCTATGACCATATTTTCCTCTCTCATAATTATTAAATGTAGGATCATAGGCAAACTCAACAAAATAGCTATCACATAACATATTCTTAACATGATCCACATGCATGCAAAGTTGACAGTCTTCCAAGATAGTGGGATTAACTTTAACTAAAGTCATGACCTCTCCAAACCCACTTTTATCAAAAATATTATAAGATTTAACATACTCCAAATATGTGGGATATAAAGTTAACACTCTTCCAAACCCACTTTCAATATTATTGCAAACACTATTATCAATCTCATATTCATCATGGGGCTTAAATAAATTTTCAAGATAAGAAGAATCACCCCAATCATGATCATTGCAACAAGTAATAGGCATAGCAAAACTAGCATCCCCAAGCTTAGGGTTTTGCATATTATTAGCACAATTGACATCAAGAGAATTTATAGTAAAATCATTGCAATCATGCTTTTTTTCAAAGAGTTATCATGAATCTCTTCATAAATTTCTTCATCATAATTTTCAGATTCACAAATTTCAAGCAAAGCTTCATAAAGATAATATAGTGCACAAAACTCACTAGCAATTGTATAAATTTTGTAGTAAATAAATTTTATTCCTTTATTGTAGGGAAAATTTAGCTTTATGCAAAAATTAAACTTAGAGACTTCACCACCCAAATTGCATGTAGATATAGTTTCTTTCATTCATTTGCTCTACAGTGTAACTCTGCCAGCATATTCCATGTGCTGACCTACACGGCTGCAACGTCTCATGTTGCAGACTTTACCAACAAAGAATAAGGTGCGCTAGGTCGTTGTCATGCACTCAGCTATGCCGTTGGAGTTTGATGGACTCATTTATCTTTGAAGCTTTTGCAGTTACTTTATTTAGATGGCCTTCAGCCATATTATTTTTGTAATGAATACTCTTTATGAGGACCTGCTACGTCTTGAGCTTGTGTTGGTTTTCCTTGAAGAGGAAAGGGTGATGCAACAAGGTAGCGTAAGTATTTCCCTCAGTTTTTGAGAACCAAGGTATCAATCCAGTAGGAGGCTCCTCAGAAGTCCCACGCACCTACACAAACAAACAAGAACCTCGCAACCAACGCAATAAAGGGGTTGTCAATCCCTTCACGGCCACTTGCGAAAGTGAGATCTAATAGAGATAATATGATAAGATAAATATTTTTGGTAATTTTATGATATAGATGGAAAAGTAAATATGCAAATAAAATTAGATGGAAAACGTATATGATAAAAGATAGACCCGAGGGCCATAGGTTTCACTAGTGGCTTCTCTCAAGATAGCATAAGTATTACGGTGGGTGAACAAATTACAGTCGAGCAATTGATAGAAAAGCAAATAGTTATGAGATTATCTAGGCATGATCATGTATATAGGCATCACGTCCGTGACAAGTAGATCAAAACGATTTTGCATCTACTACTATTACTCCACACATCGACCGACACTTGCCTGCATCTAGAGTATTAAGTTCATGAAGAACAGAGTAATGCATTGAGAAAGATGACATGGTGTAGAGGGATAAACTCATGCAATATGATATAAACCCCATCTTTTTATCCTCGATGGCAACAATACAATACGTGCCTTGCTGCCCCTGCTGTCACTGGGAAAGGACACCGCAAGATTGAACCCAAAGCTAAGCACTTCTCCCATTGCAAGAAAGATCAATCTAGTAGGCCAAACCAAACTGATAATTCGAAAAGACTTGAAAAGATAACTTAATCACACATAAAAGAATTCAGCGGAGATACAAATATTTCTCATAGATAAACTTGATCATAAACCCACAATTCATCGGATCTCGACAAACACACCGCAAAAAGAGTTACATCGAATAGATCTCCAAGAAGATCGAGGAGAACTTTGTATTGAGATTCAAAGAGAGAGAAGAAGCCATCTAGCTAATAATTATGGACCCGAAGGTCTGTGGTAAACTACTCACAACTCATAGGAAGGGCCTTGGAGATGATGTAGAGGCTCTTCATGGTCGATTCCCCCTCCGGTGGAGCGCCGGCGAAGGCTCCAAGATGGGATATTCTCGCGGATACAGAAGGTTGCGGTGGTGGAAATAGTTTTTCGTGGTGCTCCTGGATGTTTTCGGGGTACGTAGGTATATATAGGAGGAAGAAGTTGGCCGGTGGACGCTCGAGGGGCCCATGAGGGTGGGGGGTGCACCCACCCCCAGGGGGCGCGCCGGGCACCCTCGTGGCCGCCTCCTCCGTTGCTTGACGTCCACTCCAAGTCCCCTGGATCACGTTTGTTCCAAAAAGATCGCTCACGAAGGTTTCATTCCGTTTGGACTCCGTTTGATATTCCTTTTCTTCGAAACACTGAAATAGGCAAAAAAATAGCAATTTGGGCTGGGCCTCCGGTTAGTAGGTTAGTCCAAAAAATGATATAAAAGTGTAAAGCAAAGCCCATAAACATCCAAAATGGGTAATATAATAGCATGGAACAATCAAAAATTATAGATACATTGAAGACATATTAGGACCTCGATGTAATAAGTGTGTGATTGAACTCTGTTATAATTCCTTAAGTACTGTGTGTGTCAGCATACCGATCCAGGGATGACATTTAAGCATAGAGACTTCGTTCCATTGGGATCATGGTCGCTACACGGCACTTGGGGGCTACATGTTGGATTTGTTCCTACATATGATGATAAGTCCCAGCTTAGCTGTGCAGCTTAAGCCGGCCCTTGGGGCTACATATGAGAATTTTAGAGTTTCAGCTTTGAAGTCCCAACTTAAAACTTTCCAATTTTTAAGCGGCCCTTGGGGGCTACATATTATGATTCAGAAGATACACATGGCAGTGGTATAGATACAAAATCAAAACGATTATCTAAGTCTACAGTATATTCCATTCTTCCATATTCAGTAGACTTGGCTGCTGATTGATATAAACTTATATGAGAAAGGTCTTGTTAATGCTTACCTCAAAGCGCTCCTTCATAAGATTGACCAAGCCGGCTTCAAAGTCAAGGCTAGTATGAAGGCGGTTCAGATAACTCGCGTGAAGCTCTTGAGCATTGAATTGAGCATAGCTCTCCAAGTCCAATTTCCACTTGCCCTTGTCAGCAGCTGAGAATTCTTCCTTGGTAGTATGTTTGGCCAGCATCGTGGGATTCCCCGGTTCATTATATCTGGTGTCGATAACCACAACACCATCTTCAGCCTCTTCGGTATGCTTGGCGGGGCTTAGCAGCTTAGAACTTGATGTATCAGCAGTCATAGTATCCATAGAGGCCTCTGGGATTTCTAGTGGCGGTTCATCAGCAAGATTTTCAACTTGCTGCACTGAGGCTTTAGACTCGAGCACTTGCTGTTCCGGCTCGTGCGCTTTGGGGTCCTGATACGTCTCCATCGTATCTACAATTTTTTATTGTTCCATGCCAATATTATTCACTTTCATATACTTTTTGGCAACTTTTTATAATATTTTTGGGACTAACTTATTGATCCAGTGCCCAGTGCAAGTTCCTGTCTGTTGCATGTTTTATGTTTTGCAGAATATCCATATCAAATGGAGTCCAAACGGGATAAAAACGGACGGAGCTTAAGTTTGGAAAATATGGAAAATTCCGGAAGAAAAATCAACGCGAACCAGTGCCCGGGGTGGTCACGAGGCAGGGGGCGCGCCTGCCCCCCTGGGCGCGCCCCTACCCTCGTGAGCTCACCGTAAGGCGGTTGACGCTCTTCTTTTGCCGCCAGAAAGTTAATATTCGGGAAAAAAATCACGGCAAAGGTTTCAGGCCAATCAGAGTTACGGATCTCCATATATACACGAAACGGTGAAATAGAGCCAGAACAGAACGCAAAAACAGAGAGATAGATCCAATCTCGGAGGGGCTCTCGCCCCTCCCAAGCCATGGGAGCCAAGGACCAGAGGGGAAACCCTTCTCCCATCTAAGGAGAAGATCAAGGAAGAAGAAGAAGGGGGTCTCTCTCCCCCTTGCTTCCGGTGGCGCCGGAACGCCGCCGGGGGCCATCATCATCACCGCGATCTTCACCAACACCTCCGTCATCTTCACCAACATCTCCATCACCTTCCCCCATCTATATCCAGCGGTCCACTCTCCTGCAACCCGCTATACCCTCTACTTGAACATGGTGCTTTATGCTTCACATTATTTTCCAATGATGTGTTGCCATCCTATGATGTCTGAGTAGATTTTCGTTGTCCTATCGGTGATTGATGAATTGCTATGATTGGTTTGAGTTGCATATTTTATTATTGATGGTGTACTATTGTGCCCACCGTGTAGCGCAAGCGTGAGAGATTCCCGCTGTAGGGTTTGCAATATGTTTATGATTTGCTTATGGTGGGTGGCGTGAGTGACAGAAGCACAGACCTGAGTAAGTAGGTTGTTTGCGTATGGGATAAAGGGGACTTGATGCTTTAATGCTATGGTTGGGTTTTACCTTAATGAATCTTTAGTAGTTGCAGATGCTTGCTAGAGTTCCAATCATAAGTGCATAGAATTCCAAGTAAGGGATCATATGTTAGCTTATGCCTCTCCCTCAAATAGAATTGCAGTAGTGATTATCGGTCTAGTAACATAGTCAGTTGCTTAGGGACAATTTCACAACTCCTACCACCAATTTTCCACAATCGCTATATTTACTTTATTGCATCTTTATGTAAACAGCCCCTAGTTTATATTTACGTTCTCTTTATTATCTTGCAAACCTATCCTATCACACTTGCAAAGTACTTCTAGTTTCATACTTGTTCTAGGTAAAGCAAATGTCAAGCGTGCGTAGAGTCGTATCAGTGGCTGATAGGACTTGAGAGAGTATTTCTTCTACCTTTAGCTCCTCGTTGGGTTCGACACTCTTACTTATCGAAAGAGGCTACAACTATCCCGTATACTTGCGGGTTATCAAGACCTTTTTCTGGCGCCGTTGCCGGGGAGTCATAGCGTGGGGTGAATATTCTCGTGTGTGCTTGTTTGATTTATCACTAAGTAATTTTTATTTGCTGTTCTAAGTTGTTTTCTATCTTTATTATGGGTAGGAAACGCAAAATACCAAAAAAAATTAGTTGTACCTGCTGAACCAGTGGTTGAAGAACCACTCAAAATCTATCACACTACTGAAGCTTTTTACTTGGATCATCTTCGATCCCTATGTGCTCGTGTTGAAACCCCAACTAGCTTAGTTGAGGACAAATCTTTAGATGAGCATGATTGTTATGTGCGACACCGAATATCTGAAAAAGGGAAACTATTATGGGATCAAATTCAACGTTTACAATGCTATGCTTGGAATTTATGTTGGGAATATGATTTTACTTGTTGTTCTGAAAACCCTAAAAAACACCTTCCCTACCAATGTGAGTTTATTGATAATGGGATCTTATCTTCGTATGCTAAGGGTGTTTATAGTTACTATGATGTTCAACAAATTGAAGAATTTGTTGCTTTTAAGGGTGCTTTTGAAATTGTACTTTTATTGAGAAGTATGATGCTACTCTTTACAAATCTGAAAATTTTGCCATACTTGAATATTGTTATGAGAATTATGCTTCTAATGCCTATGTTAAACAATATATCGAGGCTTACCCCGCTGTCCAAGAAGAGACTAATATTTTGCAGGAGCCTATGGAAGAGGAAATTGATGAAACTGTGAGCTCATTGGATGAAAAAGATGATGAGGAGAGCGAAGAACAAAAGGAGGAAGAGCGGATTGATCACCCATGCCCACCTTCTAATGAGAGTAACTCTTCAACTCATACATTGTTTAATTCCCCTTCGTGCTTACTGAAGGATGATTGCTATGATGACTATTATGATCCCATTAATTCTCTTGAAATGTCCCTTTTTGATGATGCTTGCTATGCTTGTGGCCAGGATGCCAATATGAATTATGCTTTTGGGGATGAACTTGCTATAGTTCCTTATGTTAAACATGAAATTGTTGCTATTGCACCCACGCATGATAGTCCTATTATCTTTTTGAATTCTCCCGATTATACTATATCGGAGAAGTTTGCCCTTATTAAGGATTATATTGATGGGCTGCCTTTTACCGTTGCACATGATGATTTTGATAGATATAATATGCATGTGCTTGCTGCTCCTACTTGCAATTATTATGAGAGAGGAACTATATCTCCACCTCTCTATTTACTATGTGTGCATGAATTGTTCTTTTATGACATGCTGATGCATAGGAAGAGAGTTAGACTTTGTCATTACATGATTTATGTTACTTTGTACTCACTGCTAAATTACAAATCATTGTTAATTAAAATTGGCTTTGATATACCTTGAGATCCGGGTGGATTCACTACTTGAGCACTATATGCCTAGCTTAATGGCTTTAAAGAAAGCGCTGCCAGGGAGACAACCCGGAAGTTTTAGAGAGTCATTTATTTCTGTTGAGTGCTTTCATATCGTTTAAAAACAACAAAAATAAAGAGGGGAACCGAAAACTTTTCAAAAAGGAAAGTGAAAGTGAGAGAGACAAGCATTGTTGAAGTGGGAGAGCTCCTTGAACTTTGTTCATGCTCACGGAAACTTTGTGAATATTGATTACAGAAACTTTTCATCAAAAATAATTATCCCCTTGTACAATTCCATTGTATTATAAAAATAATGTGCCAAGGTTTGCCTTTAGGATGTTTACAATGCTTGTTGGTTTGTACGGTGCAGGACAGAAACTTTGGCTGTAGTGCGCGATTTTACATTTTTATCTGCAACGTCTAATGGTTCTGATTCCTTTTGCACTGTCTTGCTATACAACGTTTTTATTTTCCAAATTTTGGTAGAATTTTTTGGGTACCAGAAGTATGGTGGTTGTTCAGATTGCTACAGACTGTTCTGTTTTTGACAGATTCTGTTTTTGATGCATAGTTTGCTTGTTTTGATGAATCTATCAATTTTTATCAGTGGATTAAGCCATGAAAAAGTTATATTACAGTATACACAATGCAAAAACAAAATATGAATTGGTTTGCAACAGTACTTAGAGTGGTGATTTGCTTTATTATACTAACGGATCTTACCGAGTTTTCTGTTGAAGTTTTGTGTGGATGTAGTGTCTAATCGAGGATGTTTCGATGTGAGAAGAAGGAAGAGAGGCAAGAGCTCAAGCTTGGGGATGCCCGAGGAACCCCAAGTAAATATTCAAGGAGACTCAAGCGTCTAAGCTTGGGGATGCTGGGGAGGCATCCCCTCTTTCTTCAACAAGTATCGGTATGTTTCGGATTCGTTTCGTTCATGCATTATGTGCAAGTCTTGGAGCGTGTTTTGCAATTAGATTTTTATTTTTATTTTATGCACCATGCTGGTATGAGATAGTCCTTGGTTGATTTATAGAATGCTCATTGCACTTCACTTAAATCTTTTGAGTATGGCTTTACAGAATGCTTCATGTGCTTCACTTATATCATTTGAAGTTGGATTGCCTGTTTCTCTTTACATAGAAAACCGCCATTTGTAGAATGCTTTTTTGCTTCACTTATATTTGTTAGAGCGTGGGCATAAATTTTGTAGAAAGAATTAAACTCCCTTGCTTTACTTATATCTATTTAGAGAGATGACAGGAATTGGTCATTCACATGGTTAGTCATAAAATCCTACATAAACTTGTAGATCGCTGAATATGATATGTTTGATTCCTTGCAATAGTTTTGCGATATAAAGGTGGTGATATTAGAGTCATGCTAGTGGGTGGTTGTGGATTGTAGAGACACTTGTGTTGAGGTTTGCAAGTCCCGTAGCATGCACGTATGGTAACCGTTGTGTGACAAATTTGAAGCATGGGGTGTTTCTTTGATTGTCTTCCTTATGAGTGGCGGTCAGGGATGAGCGATGGTCTTTTCCTACCAATCTATCCCCCTAGGGGCATGTGTAGTAGTACTTTGCTTCGAGGGCTAATAAACTTTTGCAATAAGTATATGAGTTCTTTATGACTAATGTGAGTCCATGGATTATACGCACTTTTACCTTTCCATCATTGCTAGCCTCTTCGGTACCATGCATTGCCCTTTCTCACCTCAAGAATTGGTGCAAACTTCGCCGGGGCATCCAAACCTCGTGATATGATACGCTCTATCACACAAAAGCCTTATTATATCTTCCTCAAAACAGCCACCATACCTACCTATCATGGCATTTCCATAGCCATTCCGAGATATATTGCCATGCAACTTCCATCATCATCGTATTCATGACTTGAGCATTCATTGCATATTGCTTTGCATGATCGTAAGATAGCTAGCATGATGTTTTCATGGCTTATCCATTTTTTGATGTCATTGCTATGCTAGATCATTGCACATCCAAGTACACCGCCGGAAGCATTCATATAGAGTCATATCTTTGTTCTAGTATCGAGTTGTAATGTTGAGTTGTAAGTAAATAAAAGTGTGATGATCATCATTATAGAGCATTGCCCCATGAAAAAAAGGGAAAGGCCAAAGAAGCCTAAATAAAAAAAGGGGGGCAAAGAAGCCCACCCAAAAAAAGGAGAAAATAAATAAAAAGGGGCAATGTTACTATCTCTTTTTCCACAATTGTGCTTCAAAGTAGCACCATGTTCTTCATGTAGTGAGTTGCATATCTTGTGCTTCAAAGTAGCACCATGTTCTTCATATAGATTGTCTCCTATGTTGTCACTTTCATATACTAGTGGGAATTTTCATTATAGAACTTGGCTTGTATATTCCAACGATGGGCTTCCTCAAATGCCCTAGGTCTTCATGAGCAAGCAAGTTGGATGCACACCCACTTAGTTTCTTTTGTTGAGCTTTCATACACTTATAGCTCTTAGTGCATCCGTTGCATGGCAATCCCTACTCCTCACATTGACATCAATTGATGGGCATCTCCATAGCCCGTTGATTAGCCGCGTCGATGTGAGACTTTCTCCCTTTTTTGTCTTCTCCACCTAACCTCCATCATTATATTCTATTCCACCTATAGTGCTATATCCATGGCTTGCGCTCATGTATTGAGCGAGGGTTGAAAAGGTTGAAGCGTGTTAAAAAGTATGAACCAATTGCTCGGCTTGTCATCATGGTTGTGCATGATGGGGGCATTTTGTGTGACGAAAATGAAGCATGGCCAAACTGTATGATTTTGTAGGGATAAGCTTGCTTTGGCCTTGTTGTTTTGAAAAGACATGATTGCTTTATTGGTACGCTCGAAGTATTATTGTTTTTATGTCAAATGATAGACTATTGCCTTGAATCACTCGTGTCTTAATATTCATGCCATGATTAGACATATGATCAAGATTATGCTAGGAAGCATTCCACATCAAAAATTATTCTTTTTTATCATTTACCTACTCGAGGAGGAGCAGGAATTAAGCTTAGGGATGCTGATATGTCTCCGTCGTATCTATAATTTTTGATTGTTCCATGCCAATATTATTCACTTTCATATACTTTTTGGCAACTTTTATATAATTTTTGGGACTGACTTATTGATCCAGTGCCCAGTGCCAATTCCTGTCTGTTGCATGTTTTATGTTTCGCAGAATATCCATATCAAACGGAGTCCAAACGGGATAAAAACGGATGGAGCTTATTTTTGGAAAATATGGAAAATTCCGGAAGAAAAATCAACGCGAACCAGTGCCCGAGGTGGTCACGAGGCAGGGGCGCGCCCCTTACCCTCGTGAGCCCACCGTAAGGCGGTTGATGCTCTTCTTTTGCTGCAAGAAAGTTAATATTCGGAAAAAATCACGGTGAAGGTTTCAGGCCAATCGGAGTTACGGATCTCCATATATACACGAAACGGTGAAATAGAGCCAGAACAGAACGCAGAAACAGAGAGATAGATCCAATCTCGGAGGGGCTCTCGCCCCTCCCAAGCCATGGGAGCCAAGGACCAGAGGTGAAACCCTTCTCCCATCTAGGGAGAAGGTCAAGGAAGAAGAAGAAGAAGGGGGGCTCTCTCCCCCTTGCTTCCGGTGGCGCCGGAACGCCGCCGGGGGCCATCATCATCACCGCGATCTTCACCAACACCTCCGTCATCTTCACCAACATCTCCATCACCTTCCCCCATCTATATCCAGCGGTCCACCCTCCCGCAACCCGCTGTACCCTCTACTTGAACATGGTGCTTTATGCTTCATATTATTTTCCAATGATGTGCTGCCATCCTATGATGTCTGAGTAGATTTTCGTTGTCCTATCGGTGATTGATGAATTGCTATGATTGGTTTGAGTTGCATATTTTATTATTGATGTTGTCCTATTGTGCCCTCTGTGTCGCGCAAGCGTGAGGGATTCTCGTTGTAGGGTTTGCAATATGTTTATGATTTGCTTATGGTGGGTGGCGTGAGTGACAGAAGCACAGACCCGAGTAAGTAGGTTGTTTGCGTATGGGATAAAGGGGACTTGATGCTTTAATGCTATGGTTGGGTTTTACCTTAATGAATCTTTAGTAGTTGTGGATGCTTGCTAGAGTTCCAATCATAAGTGCATAGAATTCCAAGTAAGGGATCATATGTTAGCTTATGCCTCTCCCTCAAATAGAATTGCAGTAGTGATTACCGGTCTAGTAACATAGTCAGTTGCTTAGGGACAATTTCACAACTCCTACCACCACTTTTCCACACTCGCTATATTTACTTTATTGCATCTTTACCTAACAGCCCCTAGTTTATATTTACGTTCTCTTTATTATCTTGCAAACCTATCCTATCACACTTGCAAAGTACTTCTAGTTTCATACTTGTTCTAGGTAAAGCAAACGTCAAGCGTGCGTAGAGTCGTATCAGTGGCCGATAGGACTTGAGAGAGTATTTCTTCTACCTTTAGCTCCTCATTGGGTTCGACACTCTTACTTATCAAAAGAGGCTACAACTATCCCGTATACTTGCGGGTTATCAGGTCCTCAACCAGCTTGTTTACTTTGGCCTTTTTGCTTGGCTTGGCCATTCCGCTGACAAAGGAAAAATGAAAGAGATCAATATGTATATGTTTACAAAGTTAAGACAATAAAGGCAAGAATTGTTACCCAGGGGCAATCTTGAAAGTCGGGATATGAGTCCCTGTTGAGTCGCCAGAAGACGAATTTGAAGTGCCCTGATAGTTTGAATCAGAAGGGTTAAGGGGTTGTCGAATGAGACCTGCCTTTGTAAAGAAAGTGGTGAAACCTCTGCTCGGCGTTTGCTTGGAGCCGGCGTGTTGGGTAAGCCAGAGGAAAGAACCCCACCGCCACTATTCCAGGTCGTGTGGTGAACCTTGTGCTGCTACTTCTTCAAAATAAAGTTGGGATCCAAGTAAGACAAAGGGTGAGAAAACCTTACTTTTTGGCTCGCTTGTCGAGTTTTCTATCTCGGTAGAGATTCTGAGCCGGAGGAAAGGATAATTACCTCTTCATCATCTGCATGTCTAGCTTCCGCTTCATCCTGATGGTAATCAGTGTCAATAAGAAGGTTAAAAAATTAGCCGAGGGAGTCAAGTTCTACCTCCAACTTAGAGTCGTCTAAAGCAAGCTGATCTGCGAGAGTGATCTTCTTCTTTGCAGGATTTTTGACAGCCTTGTTCTTTTCCCTAGCCTTTTTGGCCGGCTTATCCTGGAGCTTCTTCTTCCAAAACGAGGAGTCAGCCTATAAAAATTTAAAGCAAGAATGAGAAAGAAGATTGACAGATAATGAGTAAATTGGAAATTGTTTAAAGCACTTACATCTGGAGCTTTGTTCTTTGTATAAAAAGGAGCTAAGCCGGTCTGGCTGCAATCCTTCCAGCTCTCATTAAGCAGGGATTTGGTCATTGTGTTGATAGTGTCATCATCCATTTCTATCTGGCAATGGCATTGGGGATCTTTGATGTTGCCAATATATTTGCACATTAAGCCGGGACGGCGGCTCAAGGGTAAGATCCTCCATGCGACCTAGCATTGGACTGGATCGAATCCAATTAAGCTGTTGGCCATTAGGGCTCTAATCTTTGAAAAAAATGGGCATATATTTAGCCCATGCCTCTGTGCTGATCCATTCTAGAAGATGGTTTCTGTTGCCGAGCCGGCTTTCGCGGAAACTCGGCAGAGGATTTTTGCCTTCTCGAGATGTATTTTGACAATAAAACCATGTTTGGTTCCAGTCCTTAGGATGACTGGGAGGTGAAGCGGTAGGGAAAGTGGCTTCTTTCCCCTCTGAATGGAAATGCCTCCCAGCTCTAAGCTAGGCCCATCAATGAACTCAGTTTGTTGGTTCAAATAGTAAAACTCCCTGAATAGTTCTACGCTGGGCTCTTGTTGGAGATATACTTCACTAAACACTTGAGAATTGCAAATGTTCGAAACAGAATTGGGCCCGATGTCTTGAGGATGGAGTTTGAAAAAATGCAGCACGTCGCGAAAGAACTTTGAGCCGGTTGGGGTGAACCCACGCAGCATATGATTAGTAAAAACCATAACATCACACTCTTTAGGGGTGGGTCTGGCCTCATCTCCAGGGACCCTCGAATGGATATCCTGTTTTGGGGCTAAGGCGCCCACCTTGGCTTCTTCGGTGAAAGTGGAGGCCACCCAGTTGCATGAAGTAATAGTCTTTGTCATTTTTGATGAAAAGCCTAGAAAAAAAGAGATTGCCGGGTCAAGAATGTGATGTTAAGCCAGCAAGTGATTTGAGGACAGATGTGCAAGGCAAGAATAGTTGATTTTCGAACAAGAATATGTGCTATAAAGTTTGGTATGGTTAAACCGGTGAGAATAGCCAGGTTACGTTAGAGTATTATATTGGCGGTTTAAAAGTACTCGAAGACAAGCCAGCGACTATTTGGTGAGCTGCAAGTCTGTCATTTAAGCCGCCATAAGGGGCTAATGCCTACAGATATGGAGTGGAGCAGAATTTTTGCTAAGTCTTCAATAAACAGGTTCCATAGATTGGTTCTACATTTTTGGATCTACAGCAACTCAAAACTGAAAAATAAAGTCTAACCTACTACCGCGTCCGAAGAACACGCGAACTAGGAGTTGTGTTCCAGTAGACGGAACACATCTGTGTTTTTGAGAAAAGGACTAAAACTGCGGCCGTGCTAGTCTTATACTATGGTTGGATCAAACAAGTCATCGGTGAGGAACTATGGGGAGGTGGTTGATGAACACAGAAGAACTCCGCTGAACGGAGGAAACCTTAGTGCGGATCTAAGATGAAGCAGAAAAGGTACCTGTGGGTGCTGATGGACAGAGGAGCGTCGTGGTTTCTGGGCACAATTAGGGTGATGCAGCGGCTAGAGTTGATGACGCTGGAGACGGCGGCGGTGGAGTTTGGGCTATACTGGTGTAACAGCCCGAAAATTGGGTTATCAATTTTTGTGTTGTTATTGCTTCCTAGCAATCTTTTTCAATATCTTTCTCCTGAGTTTGCTGGATGACTCTGAGAATTCTTGTCATTTTCAACCATTCAAAACTTTGCTCATGTCTTTGTCAGTGGGCAAGACCTCATTTGCATCATCTCAAACCCTCTCAAACCCTAATTCCAAATTTTTGGAATTTGAATGTGGCCTTTGTGATTACAAAGGAGCCATCATTTTCCTTGATTTGTTGCTAATCTCATGTGTTCCTAGAGACCCTCCTATCCTTCGAAACCTTGGATATGCAAAAATATTGCCAAGTCTCATGCAATATTTTTCAATTGTGATTTATTCCTTTTCTTGCCTTTCTGAGGAATAAAATCCAAAGGCATAGCTAGCCATCTCCTAAATTCATGTGAATTGGTGGAGTTGATAATTGTGCCTTCCAAGCTCTGGCAGAGATATTGGCCATAATTAAATAAGGAAAATTGCCTTTTCTTATTTTATGTCAATATTGCATTTCTGCCATTTTCTAAAGGAACTACTATTTTTATAGCAGAGAAAATTCCCACATAAATTGTGAAGCTTGTCTTTGCTATATAATCACTAGTTCCATCCTTATCTCATGTTCCACAGATCAAAAATTGGGCACATGATCCAATGCAAGTTTCTGCCTTCTCTAAAATTTTGCAAAGGAAGTGCTTTATTCCTAATTCCAATTGAGCTGCAATTTGGCAGGGTGATTAACATTGATAAATGGATACCCAAAATGATCTCAATCAATTCATCCTAGCTCCATGTGCAATTTTTCAAAGTTTCTGACCAGATTGTAACTTTGTGAAGGAAGTACCTTTCATAGTGTTTCCAAATAGGATGAAACCTTGCCATCTTCTCAAGTATCCCAAATCACTAGCCTCCACCTAAATTCAGCTCATTTCACTGAACTATGTGAGCACAGGAGCAATTCTTGTTTTTTGTCCAAATTTTCAGTTTGTGAAGCAAGTATATTTTATCTTGCTCCATTATGGCTGAAAATATTCCCAAGCCTTCTACTATCCATATGATCCACCTACCCCAAGAGTTTGGCTCATTCCATGTAGCCAATATTTTCCTAAAATTTTTCCAAGTTTATGGTCAAGAGTGATGCTTGTGAAACACGTACCAATTTGGTAAGTCCATTTGGTATGATCTTTTTGCAGCATCTAAATATGACCAAATCATGAAGGTTTGCCAAGTGGTAGCCCAAGCCAACACTCCTAGTGAGTGCTTCTTCCTCATTTAGTTTCTGGACCTATTTTAGCAGTTGCAAAGCAACTATGTTAAATCTTTGTTGTAATGACCTCATAACCCCCAAGAATGTAGGCATTGCTACCCTAAGCCTGCCAGACATCAAGTTTGCCTGTTAACCTCTCTGGTTTAATCTCTAGAATGTGGCCAAGTTTGCAACAGCAAACTTGTGGAGCTTGTTTCCCTCTGCTCCCTACACCTCTGCCCGTGACCTCACCTCTTCTTTGATGAGCCTTGCAAGGACTCCATTGCTGACATGGTTTGGCACTAAGTAGGAGGCCAGAGCATGCAGTGTTCGTGGTGACCACGAGTGCTTGCCAGCCAAAATGATGGTCTGCGCACTGTTGGCCTCGGTAGAGCAGCTCCGACCGGATTTGGTTCATCCCTGCATGTCCAGTAGCTCAGCATCGTCGTCGCCATTCGCCTGGACCCCTCAACCCCTCCATTTTCTCCTCCGACGAGCTGTGCCAACGATCGAACAGTGCTCCCATGGCCATCGTCTTCTTCCTCGCCTACTGTCCTCTTCCTCCTCTCGTCTGCGAGCGTTGCTCAACTCCGTGAGCTCCTGCGCGTCATCGGGTTCCCCCTCGTCGCCTTCCCGCTCCTCCCCATGACCCTTGGCCGCGCGTGCCCGTCACCGGAGCGCAGACACGTCGCCAGCCGAGTGCCACCTCGCCCCTCTATTTCTCGAGCCTTCGTTTGGCTATTTAAGGGTTCCCTCGAGCTCCCTCGCAGTCCCTGAGGGAGTCCTGTATTAAGGGGTCCTCGGACAGCCGGACTATATACTTTGGCCGGACTGTTGGACTATGAAGATACAAGATTGAAGACTTTGTCCCGTGTCTGGATGGGACTCTCCTTTGTGTGGTAGGCAAGCTTGGATATTCGGATATGTAGATTTCCTTCTCTATAACCGACTCTGTGTAACCGTAGCCCCCTCCGGTGTCTATATAAACCGGAGGGTTTAGTCCGTAGGACAACAACAATCATAATCATAGGCTAGCTTCTAGGGTTTAGCCTCTACGATCTCGTGGTAGATCAACTCTTGTAATACTCATATCATCAAGATCAATCAAGCAGGAAGTAGGGTATTACCTCCATCGAGAGGGCCTGGACCTGGGTAAAACATCGTGTCCCCTGCCTCCTGCTACCATTAGCCTTAGACGCACAGTTCGGGACCCCCTACCCGAGATCCACCGGTTTTGGCACGGACATTGGTGCTTTCATTGAGAGTTCCACTGTGTCGTCGCGATAAGGCTTGATGGCTCCCTCGATCATCTTTAACAATGTAGTCCAGGGGGAGGTTTTCCTTCCCGGACAGATCTTCGTATTCGGCGGCTTCGTACTGCGGGCCAATTCGCTTGGCCATCTGGAGCAGATCGACAGCTAGGCCCCCGGCCATCAGATCAAGTTTGGAAGCTTAAACTATACTGCCGACATCCGCAGAGACTTGATCTTCGACGGATTCGAGCCCATGCCAGGCGCGCCGAACGGCCACGACGGGCATGACTTTGATCTGCCGTCGGACAGTATTCGGGAGATCGCGCCTGCGGTCACGCCGAGAATCAATCTAGAGCAGATCGTGCCTTCCAAGGGCGGGTGGATGGACCCCACCACAGAGGCCGCACACTCATCGGCGTCGGAGCCGAACACTGATCCCACCTCCTGTGAGGGTGGTGTCATCGGACCCTTGGACTCGTCTCCGGCTGTAGGATCCGAACCGCGTGCGTCCGTGCCTATCGAATCGGATTGGGCACCCGTCATGGAGTTCACCGCCGCGGATATTTTTCAGCACTCACCCTTGGGTGATGTGCTGAACTCATTAAGGTCTCTTTCCTTGTCATGAGATTCTTGGCCGAACTATGTCCGGTTCGAGTGGGGAGCGGACGACGAAGAAATTCGTCCCCCACCCACCACCCACTTTATAGCCACTATCGATGACTTAACCGACGTGCTGACTTCGACTCCGAAGACATTCACGGTATGGACGACGATGCAGGAGAAGAACAGGAATCACCGCCCATAGGGCGCTGGACAGCCACCTCATCATATGATATTTATATGGTGGACACTCCTAAAGAAAACAATGGCGATGAGGCAACGGAAGATAACCCATTGAGGAAGCAATCTAGACACCAGCATCATCGGCGCCGCTCCAAGCCCCGCCATAGCAAAAATAGTTATACCGGCACAAGAGTTAACAATCCGGTTGGTGCCGAAGACGAAGACAATCCTGCCCAGCCAGGCTTCGAGCAGGCCGAGCAAGAAGATGGGCAAGCTAGCCCTAAATAACATGCAACTGATGGAGAATAAGAGGACAATAATTACAAGCCTCTCTCCGAAGACGAAGTGAGCCTTGGCGATGAAGAATTCATCGTGCCTGAGGATCCCGTCGAGCAGGAGCACTTCAAACACCGGGTTATAGCCACTGCAAAAATCCTGAAGAAAAAGCAGCAACAGCTTCAAGCTGATCAAGATCTGCTAACTGACAGATGGACCGAGGTCCTGGATGTCGAGGAATACGGACTCGAGCGCCCTAACAAAAGCTACCCAAAGCGCAGGCTGCTACCTCAACTCGAGGAGGAGGCTTTAAAGCCCACGCTACCAGCGCATGATGCAGCTGACCGGCCACCCCGTGACCGCGACAAAACAGCATACCAGCCCGAAGTCCAGACCGCACCCCGTGGCCAATCAAACAATAACACTAAGGCCCGGGGCTATACGAAGGACCTGCGAGATGTATTGGAAAACAAAGCAGGACAGTCAAGATCGATCTATGGATCATGGGGGCGGACCACAAGACGTGACGATGACCGTCACGCCGGATACAATAAACCAAAGTCCGGCTGGGCCGAATACAATAGACCGGATTCATTTGAAACACGTCGGGACGTAGCCCGGCATAGAGGCGCCGCACACCCCCTATGCTTCACTGATGAAGTTATGGATCATGAATTCCCAGAAGGGTTTAAACCAGTAAACATTGAATCATATCATGGCACAACAGACCCCGCAGTATGGATCGAAGATTTTCTTCTCCACATCCACATGGCCCACGGCGATGACTTACATGCCATAAAGTACCTACCACTTAAGCTCAAAGGACCGGCTCGGCATTGGCTGAATAGCCTGCCAGCAAGCTCCATTGGCAGTTGGGAGGATCTGGAAGACGCGTTCCTCGATAACTTCCAGGGCACTTACCTGCGACTACCGGATGCCGATGACCTAAGTCAGATAACCCAGCAGCCCGGAGAGTCAGCCAAGAAATTTTGGACTCGGTTCCTAACTAAAAAGAACCAAATTGTCGACTGTCCGGATACCGAAGCCTTAGCAGCCTTCAAGCACAACATCCGCGACGAATGGCTCGCCCGACCTATCGGCCAAGAGAAGCCAAAGTCCATGGCAGCCCTCACGACACTCATGACCCGCTTCTGCGCAGGCGAGGACAGCTGGCTGGCTCACAGCAACATCACACCCAAAAACTCAGGTGATTCAGACGCCAGGGATAGCAACGGCAAGCCACGATGGAATAGACACAAGCGTCGCAATAATGGCGACAACACCGAAGACACGGCAGTCAATGCCGGATTCAGAGGCTTTAAATCCGGACAGTGGAAAAAGGCATTCAAAAGAAACAGTCCGGGCTCGTCCAGTTTGGACCGCATACTCGATCGCTCATGTCAAATTCACGGCACCCCCGATAAACCAGCCAACCACACCAATAGGGAATGCTGGGTGTTTAAAAAGGTCAGCAAGTTGAATGCCTAAAACAAGGAAAAGGGGCTGCATAGCAACTACGACGAGGAGTCCCGGCCGCCGAACACGGGAGGACAGAAGAAATTCCCTCCCCAGGTGAAAATAGTGAATATGATATACGCAACCCATATCCCTAAGCGGGAACGGAAGCGTGCACTAAGGGACGTCTATGCGATGGAGCCAGTCGCCCCAAAATTCAACCCATGGTCCTCTCGTCCGATCACTTTTGATCGCAGGGACCATCCTACCAGTATCCGTCATGGCTGTTCGGCTGCATTGGTCCTTGACCCCATCATTGATGGATTCCATCTCACACAAGTCCTCATGGACGGCGGCAGCAGCCTTAACCTGCTCTATCAGGACACAGTGCGCAAAATGGGCATAGACCCCTCAAGGATCAAGCCCACAAAAACCACCTTCAAGGGTGTCATACCCAATGTGGAGGCCTGTTGTATGGGCTCAATCACATTGGAAGTGGTCTTCGGATCTTCGAACAATTTCTGAAGCGAGGAGTTAATCTTCGACATCGTCCCCTTCTGCGGTGGTTATCATGCACTGCTTGGACGAACTGCATTTGCCAAATTCAATGCGGTACCGCCTTACGCATACCTCAAGCTCAAAATGCCGGGACCTTGTGGGGTTATTACAGTTAACGGAGACACAGAGCGCTCGCTTCACACAGAGGAGCACACCACGGCCCTCGCGGCGGAAGTACAAAACAGCCTTCTTAGGCAAACAGCCAATTCGGCGATAAAGAACCCGCATACCGTCAAGCGAGTCCAGAGTACTCCACAACAGGATCGTCCGGCACGTTCAGAGCTTGACTAGCAATTCGGCCTCCGCCCTAGTCCCAGTCAAGCGGCGCCATTCGTACCGCGCATACACAACTACACACTTAAAATACCTTGGGCATAGGCGGAGGCACGACCATGACACGGTCCACAATGTGGTTCGACCACCCCAGGACACACGCATCCCTGCACCCCTTTTTATTTCAGGTCCCTATCTCCAGGAGGCTCTTCCAAAAGACCGGCTATTGAACACATAGCGGGACGAACACACCAGGAGGACAAGAAGCTTTGGCGTACGAGGGAATCCTCAGGTGGTCTCTGATAACGATCATTATACTTGTTTTACATACCCGCATACCGCCCGCTCCTGGTCAGGATGTGTCAAACAGTCCTATTCTGCTTATTGCACTACTTGTATATGTACGCCTTGACGTATCATTTGAATAACAAGGGAAAATAGTATACAGCGTCAGCTTGGTATTACGTTTATTTACCCCTTTTTCTTTACTGCTTATTTATTATACCCGTGCATTTTGGCACGACCAATTTGCCAGGGGCTTCAGTACCCCATAACCTGGCAAGACAAGTCCGATCACTTTCGACAGTGCGGCACCCCAAACTTACAGCACTATATGCATCAACTCCGAATCATGTCTTGGGTCAATAGTTGGGTTTGCTCGGCTCCTATGTTTTGGTACCTTACGTTCTGCTATATCGTCTAAGGTAGCGCAGAGAGAACTACTGCGATTGTGTCCCAGTTCTTCCGGACGAGCACCTCAGTAGAGAAAGCCGAAAACTTCTGTCATGATAAGGCGAGAGTTGGTCGCTATTCGAGAGGTCGCAAATCCTTAAAGATTTTTTTTTCCGCTTCAGGCGAGGAATCGCCTCGTCCGATTTAGGCGTGTATAGCGCCCCGAGTCCGGCTTTCCGGATACTAGGGGCTTCACGAAAATTTAAAATTGTAGACTTCTATGGCTAAGTGAGGGCGATAAAGCCGTACAGTCTGATTGCCTCGTTCGTGGCGCTAAACACCTCCTTAGAAGGACCAAAAACTTGGATAAAGAGTGTTTATATTTATCCCGAACACCCAAGTACTAGTTACATGGGGGAGGAAGCCGACGACTGGCCAACTCTCAAGATTTCTTAAACGGCCGCACAGAAGGTAATATTTTAAATTAACAAGCGCTACTTAGCGCACATGAATTGGTTTTCATAATACAAGATGACATGAGTACATTCATTCAAATATCACATCCTTCGTACATTCATTCGCAAAAGGCGGGCACCCTTAATGACATTGTCATAGTGGCGATGCTCCTTCCCCTTCGGCGGCCCCTCTGTCACCAGCTTCTCGGCGTCCATCTTCCCCCAGTGCACCTTCGCACGGGCCAAGGCCCTGCATGCACCCTCAATGCATACGGACTGCTTAACGACTTCAAGCCGCGTATAGGCATTCACCATCCGTTTGACAAAGCCGAAGTAGCTGCTGGGCAGGGGCTCGCCAGGCCACAGCCGGACTATGAAGTCCTTCATGGCCAGTTCGGCCGCCTTGTGAAGTTCGACCAATTGCTTTAGCTGGTCTCTCAAGGGCATCGAATGTTCGGCCCCAATATGCTGGGACCAAAACAGCTTCTCCGTCGAGCTCCCCTCCTCAGCCCGGTAGAACTCTGCGGCATCAGAGATGCTGCGAGGCAGATCTGCAAATGCTCCTGGAGAGCTCCAAATTCGGTAAGTAAAAGGAAAGTCTCCTTCACATGCTTGCTTTGCATAATGAAAGCCTTACCCGCAGCTATCTTCTTGGCCGCCTCAATTTCTTGGAGGGCCTTTTGGGCTTCGGCCTTGGCGTCTAGTGTGCTCTGACGGGCCTTCGCAAGCTCCGACTCTTGCATCTTGGAGTCACGCTCCAAGGAATCAAATTTTTTAACGAAGTCCTGAAGCTCTTGCTGGACCTCATCAACTCGTGCCTCTTGTTTTTTGCGCTCGGTGTGCTCCTTGGACGCTTTGTTTCAAGCCTCGGACGCACCTTCTTAAGGGCCGCCACTTCGGTCGTGGCCCCTAGTAAAATTTATCATGCTTCTATTAGCATCCATGATTTCTTTCCTTTATATAACATTCAGACGGGGTATTTCTTACCTTTGTTCTCCTCGAGCTGCCACTTCACGAGGCCGAGCTCTTCTTCGGGCCGCCCCAGGCTCTGCCTCAATTCGGAGACCTCCATAGTGGCAGCGGCAGCAGCCAGCAGTGACGCCTGCTTATTCACATAGACATAATTTGATTAGACTCCTGGGAATAATATTTGATCCTCTGCTCGGCTTCTCGTCCCGAACACCAAACAGAGCATCAGGGGCTACTGTCTACACTGTGATACTTTCTCATAATTTAAATTACTTACCTCAAAGCCTGTCAGGAGGCTGCCGCAGGCTTCGGTCAATCCACTTTTGGCGGACTGAACCTTCGCAATCACCATACTCATAAGAGTACGGTGTCCTTCATCAAGGGAAGCGCTCTGAAGCACTTCCACCAAGTTATCCGATGCCTCTGGATGGACAGAGGTCATCGGCACAGACGGCTCGCCCCCCTTGGCGGGTGGCTGCCTGCCTGAATCCGGAACCACTAGAGGTTCCAGCGCAGTATCCGGCTGGGGGCCAAGCCTTCTGCGGCCCCCCTCATCCGAATCCATGGGGATCTTCCCCCCCCCCCCATGAGCCCGACATCGGGAGTCTCGCCTTGAGGCGTCTCCAGGACTACCTCTTCCTGGCCCGGTATCCTCTGAGATAACACCTCGGGGTCATCCGCGGGCCGGGGAGTGGAAGCCGTCGGGAGCGAATAGCTATTCATCTCCGACGAGCTCAAGGACCCATCCGAGGAGGGTAAGTCGATGTGGGATTTGGACGGACTGCACAAGCAAACCTTGACATAATAAGAAGCCATAACACTAAAACATGCAAGAAGTACCCTGGCATACGAATACTTACGACTTCGCCAGGGGCTTGGCCCTGGGAGCCACTCCTCCTTGCTATAGGCGGCGGTTGTGGAATGGTCCGGAGGGAGGGTCCTTCCCTTCTTGGACCCTTCGGCCTCCCCGGAAGGGGCGGCCTTCCTTTTCTTCTCCCCCTCGGTTTGGGGGAGAGGGTTTTCCTCCTCCTCCTCCTCAATGTCGTTGGAGGAGTGCGCCTCGGTGTCTTCGGATGATGAGTCCAGCACCACCTTGCGCCGGATGCTTTTTATGGTCCCCGTGACCTTCTTCTTGGCCTTCTTCTCCGGCACCTCATAGGGCGTCAGAACCAGCATCTCCGTCAGGAGAGCGGTTGCTGGATCTTCAGGCAACGGAGCCGGACAGTCGATCCGCTCCGCCGTCGCCACATATTCCTGTTAGATCAGTACGGTGGCTTAAGTTCCTCCCACGAATATACTGAGGAAAGGCACATCTTGTGAAATGTAGAATGCTTACCGCATTGGCGTGGCACTTGGCGCTGAGTCCGCGGTCCTCGGAGGTGGGAGGAAGAACTTCGCTGGCCTTGAACAACACCTTCTAGACGTCTTTGTGCGTGGTGTCGAAGAGCTCTTGCAGTGTCTGGTGTTGGGCCGCGTCGAACTCCCACAGGTTGAATGCCCGTCTTTGACACAGGAGAATCCGGCGAAATAGCGTGACCTGGACCACATTGACAAGCTTGATATTCTTGGTTATCATGTTTTTGACACAGATCTGCAGTCCGGTCAGCTCCGCGGATGCGCCCCAGGCTAGGCCCTTCTTCTTCCAGGAGGTGAGCCGCACGGGGTTGCCGAATCAGAATTCGGGGGACGCCACCCAGTTGGCATCGCGCGGCTCGGTGATGTAGAACCACCCCGATTGCCACCCCTTCACGGTCTCCACAAAGGAGCCTTCGAGCCAGGTGACGCTGGGCATCTTGCCCACCATGGCGCCTCCACACTCCGCCTGCTGGCCGACCACTATCTTCGGCTTCACGTTGAAGATCTTCAGCCATAGGCCGAAGTGGGGCCTGATGCGGAGAAAAGCCTCGCACACGATGATAAACGCTGAGATGTTGAGGATGAAATTAGGGGCCAGATCATGAAAATCCAGCCCGTAATAGAACATGAGCCCGCGGACAAATGGGTGGAGAGGGAATCCCAGTCCGTGGACGAAGTGGGTGAGGAACACGACCCTCTCATGGGGTCCCGGAGTCGGGATGATCCGCCGTGCGTCCGGAAGCCGGTGCACGATGTCTGCGGCCAAGTATCCGGCCGCCCGGAGCTTTGTAATGTCCTCCTCCTTGACGGAGGAGGCCATCCACTTGCCTCCCGGTCCGGACATGCTTGACTATGCGAAGAAGGTGAGACCTAGGGCGCTGGAGCTCTAGCGTGTGAGAATGGATGAGCGAAGAAGAAAGGAGGCGTGGGTAAAAGAGGAGAATCCTTATCTCTTTATAAAAGCGGTAGAAACTGTGCGCCTCCCCACTTGCCCGTTAAAGTCGCTTATTTCCCAAGCGCCACGATTGATGGCGCGGTTGGGTTACCCATACCCGTATTGATGAGAATCCCGTGATAAGGGGACACGATCTCTGCTTCGACAAGACGTGTCAAGGAAACCGCCTCGCATTACGTGCAGTAGCGGGTTGCGAAAAACGGTTCGAATAATGACCGGACCGTGGCATGATGTCATGCTGCAAAAAGTTGTCAGCAGATTAGATTTGTGGAATATTATACTCTCTACAGTGGTATGTGGAATTTGTTTTGCAGAGCCGTACACGATCCTTGTGTTCTAAATCTTCTCTGGACTATTTGGAGAAGGAACCCGCCTTGCAATGCCGAAGACAATTTGCGCGCCGGACTCATCGTCATTGAAGCCTGGTTCAGGGGCTACTGAGGGAGTCCTGGATTAAGGGGTCCTCGGACAGCCGAACTATATACTTTGGCCGGACTGTTGGACTATGAAGATACAAGATTGAAGACTTCGTCCCGTGTCCGGATGGGACTCTCCTTTGCGTGGAAGGCAAGCTTGGATATTCGGATATGTAGATTTCCTTCTCTGTAACCGACTCTGTGTAACCCTAGCCCCCTCCGGTGTCTATATAAACCGGAGGGTTTAGTCCGCAGGACAACAACAATCATAATCATAGGCTAGCTTCTAGGGTTTAGCCTCTACGATCTCGTGGTAGATCAACTCTTGTAATACTCATATCATCAAGATCAATCAAGCAGGAAGTAGGGTATTACCTCCATCGAGAGGGCCCGAACCTGGGTAAAACATCGTGTCCCCTGCCTCCTGTTACCATTAGCCTTAGACGCATAGTTTGGGACCCCCTACCCGAGATCCGCCGGTTTTGACACCGACAGTCCCCAACCACCTGCAGCTCTCTCCCCCTTGCCTCGGAGCCTCTCCATCCCCTCCCCATCGCCATGGCCGCCGCCTCGGCCTGCTCAAATTCGAGCAATGGCGGGCGGGCCTCTCCCTCTTTCCACCACCATAGGATCACCTGGAGCACGCATAGCCTCCCCACCCCCTCCTCTTACCGTCGGAGTGCCCTGTGGCCGCGCCCCTAAAGCCACTGCCGCCGCCGCGGAGCTCTTTGTCGCCAAGCTCGCCACGGCTGTGGATCTCCCCGGCGCTTGTTTCCCCTCAAGATGGACGCGGCATCCCTCCCTGAGCCCGCCGCCATCTTCGCCCTGGTTGGAGGTGGCCGGAGCCGGCCAGCCCTTCGTCGGCGACGTGCCTGGCTTCGCCTCCTCTGTGTCGCGTCGGGAGAAAGGAGAAAGAAGGAGGCGTTGACCTGGCCAGATGGGCCCCACGCCTTTTCCCGGACCCCACCTGGCAGCGACCCAGGCGCCCAGCCCCGCGGTTGCCATGTTGACCCGGTCTTGCCAACGTGGATAAGTGGCGGCGCCCCCGCCACGAAGCCGTTTCCCTACGCTAAAGACGTATTTCCCCTGGATATGTTTCTCGGATTAGAAAGCATATTCTCTTGTTCCTTTAGATGAAAATATGTTTTAACTTCTCTGAAGGCGTATTCTCAGAAAGGCGCTTTCTCTTTTTCAGCTCAGCCGACCGAAAAGGCTAAATTGTGAACGTTCACTGTTTAGTGTCTTTTCTGCCTAAGAAGTGATCGGACACAACTTTGCAACCGTAACTCCGATTGAGGTGATTCCAACGCTCATGTTCTCTGTTCTATGAGCTCATTTCGATGGGACTATTTTCTTTAGGTTTTCACATTCTGGAAATGCCCATTTTGCCCTTGCCCTAATTCAGCCCCTCTGAGGGAGAACCGTTCTCTGGCAAATTTTTCCGCGAGTTGATCATATCTATTCCCGGAGTATTCCTAGACCCCCAGGCAAGCCAACCTCTTATCATGAGCCCCGAAATTGCATGTTGACTTTGCTTGCACCTCGTGTGTGTGTTTAGTTGCAGTAGTTTCTTGCCCGTTATGTCTGCTATTATTTCAGTCGTGCTATATGTTTTTGTTATCTGCCATGCATCACTACAAAAAAAGACACATCCGTGACATTTTGGGCCGAACGAAAAAAAATTCTGTCATACTTATGAAAATTCTATGACGATAATTGTGACAAAACCCAGTATCATCATAGATGTGCTGGGCTCCTACTTCTATGACAAAAAATCATGACAGAAAATGGGATTTTCGTCTTGGGCGGGCCGGAGACGTAGCTGCATGACATTCTTTGGGCCGTCCATGACGGAAAAACCCGTGGTAGAAGCGAGGGTGAGGAAAATTTTGGCGAGTTCCCGGTTACGGTGGGAGGTCAGGGGCCGAGCGATGCGCGTTTCTCTCATACACGTACGTGTTGTATGCGAGGCGTTGGCTATAACTGAACCCGAGCAAGGCGTTGGGCTCTAACTGAACCCGGGTGATTGCACTGTAGGCTACGCGTTACTGAACCCAAGCGATCGACCAATGGCTGTTAATTGAACCGGATCGAGTGATTCCTTCGCTACTGCTGCTAACTGAAGTCGATCGATGCTGCCCCTGGATGAATAGTGAGCGTTGCGGGGGGGTTTGGATGAACAGTGAGCGGTGGGGGTGGATGAACAGGACCCCGTGGCGTTGCCTCTGGATGAACAGGACCCCGATCGATCGAGCCGGTTGGGGCTGGATGAACAGGACCCCGTGGAGGGATGGATGAACAGGACGACCCCGTGGAGGGCTGGATGAATAGTAAACGGTGGAGGGGTGGATGAACAGTATCCCATGGAGGGGTGGTTGAACAGGAGCCCGTGGAGAGGGGTGGTTGAACAGTAGCCGGTGGAGTAGCGCGCGGTGGAGGCTGGATTGACAGGAGCCCGTGGAGGCTGGAGGAAGTCGACGGTGGATGAATAGTATCCCATGGAGGCTGGAGGAGGTCGACGGTGGAGATGAACAGTATCCCGTGGAGTCCCGTTTTGCGGTACGCCACACCCCTCCCGATGAACAGGACCCCCGTTTCGACCGTAGCGCTCCAACACAAGTCCGTTTCGTTCGTTTTGTGGTACGCCACACCCCTCCCGATCAGCAGGACCCCCGTTTCGATCGTAGGAGGTCCATTTCTTTCATTTTGCGGTACGCCAGACCCCTCCCAATGAACAGGATCCCGTTTCGAATGTGGTCGGTTGAACACAAGGCCGTTTCCTCTATTCTGCGGTACGCCAGGCCTCGTTTCCGTCACATGCTCCGTCCAAGCTGTAACACCCACGATGCGGCTATATCTCCCACGTGTCGAAGCACGACTTAGAGGCATAACCGCATGGTGGTTTAGTCGCAAGAAGGGTCATCTTCACACGATCCCATGTAATGAACAAGAATGGGATAAAGAGTTGGCTTACAATCGCCACTTCACACAATGAACATATAATTCATACATCATTCAGAGTACACACATGGTCCGACTACGGACGAAGCCAAAAGAAAAGAAGATAACCCAACTGCTAGATCCCCGATCGTCCCAACTGGGCTCCACTACTGATCAACATGAAACGAAACATGGCAATGACCAAGATCTTCGTTGAGCTCCCATCTAAGCTCGGTTGCATCACCTGCACTGGTATCATCGGCACCTGCAGCTGTTGTGATAGTATCTGGTGAGTCACGAGGACTCAGCAATCTCAAAACCCACGAGATCAAGACTATTTAAGCTTATAGGAAGGATGGGGTAATGAGGTGGAGCTGCAGCAAGCACTAAGCAAATATGGTGGCTAACATACGCAAATGAGAGCGAGAAGAGGAGCAAAGGAACGGTCGTTAACTAGAAATGATCAAGAGGTGATCCTGAACTCCTACTTACATCAAACATAACCCAAAACCATGTTCACTTCCCGGACTCCGCCGAGAAGAGACCATCACGGCTACACACGCGGTTGATACGTTTTAATTTGGATCTGGTGTCAAGTTATCTACAACCGGACATTAACAAATTCCCATCTGCCACATAACCGCGGGCACGGCTCTCGAAAGTTTATAACCCTGCAGGGGTGTTCCAACTTAGCCCATGATAAGCTCTCGCGATCAACGAAGGATATACCTTCTCCCAGGAAGACCCGATCAGTCTCGGAATCCCAGTTTACAAGACATTTAGACAATGGTAAAACAAGACCAGCAAAGCCGCCCGAATGTGCTGACAAATCCTGATATGAGCTACACATATCTCGTTCTCAGGGCAAACCGGATTGTCCAAACTTCCGGTAGGCCAGCCCAGAGATGCCCCTGGTGACCACCGGCGGCTGACAGGTTGGACCAACACTCACGACGAGCACTGGCCCGGGAGGTAAAAATAAAGATGACCCTTGAGTCTGCAGAACCCAAGGGAAAAAGGCTTAGGTAGGCAAATGGTAAAAGCAAGGTTGGGCCTTGCTGGAGGAGTTTTATTCAAAGCGAACTGTCAAGGGGGTCCCATAAATCACCCGACCGCGTAAGGAACACAAAATCCGGGAACATAACACCGGTATGACGGAAACTAGGGCGGCAAGAGTGGAACAAAACACCAGGCATAAGGCCGAGCCTTCCACCCTTTACCAAGTATATAGATGCATTAATTAAATAGAGATATTGTGATATCCCAACATAATCCTGTCCATCATGAAGCAATCTTCAAGTTCACCTGCAACTAACAATGCTATAAGAGGGGCTGAGCAAAGCAATAACATAGCCAAAAAACGGTTTGCTAGGAAGGGTGACAAAGGTTAGAGGTACATGGCAATTTGGGAGGCTTGGTAAACAAGTGATAGGTAGCGCAGCATAGCGATAGAACGAAGCTACTAGCAAGCAAAGATAGAAGTGATATCGAGGGTAATGGTCATCTTGCCTGAAATCCCGCAAGGAAGAAGAACGAGTCCATGAAGAAGACAAATGGACGTAGTCGAATGAATCCTCACAACTCCGGAACGAAACCGAAGCTAACGAGAGAAGCAAACGGAAAGAAGCAAGCAACATGGTAAACACAGAAGCATAAACATGTCATGATGCACAAACAAGTATGATGCATGTCTGGTTTAATAAGGCAAGGCATGGCAAAGTGCAACAAACAATACTACAAGTTAAGTGGAGCTCAATATGCAACGAGTTGCATATTGACGAAACACCACATCGAATTATTTTAGTTTACTCTCGATTATGAACAAGACAAGATTAAATGTTGGTTAACATGGCAAGAGGTGAAGCATAATTAAGCTAGCTATTTAGGCAAGTTCAAATGAGGCCGGAACAACAAACAACAATTCCGGAAAATCCCCATATGCATTTAGCAAATTAATGGAAACAACAAATATAAACATTTTGAATTGTTGTTAACATGATGCAGATTACATATTCAAGTTTTATGCAATTTTTATGAAAATGTTGACAAGAGCATGTTATGAAGCATTTGTCATCGTGGCGGAACGAAAGGGGTGCCACGGCAACTACAACGGAAATGGTGCCACGGCAACATTCCGGTGATCCAACAACTCATTGAGATGTCGGTGCAAAAGAAAGTGGCGTGAGCATCTCATGAAAAGATGGTGGGGTGCTCCCGGTTGCCGGGTTCCCCTAAAATGACAGCATATGAACGAGGAGGAACAAGCAAATGACAATTCGGACACGGTGCAACACGGGCATCTCATACAACACACATTCGGTCCACGGGTGATCGTCTCGGGGTTATACCTTTGAAGCATGCATTTTCGGAGCGGTTCGGGTTCGGTACGATGTAGAGGAAGTAGTCATTCACGGGTCGTCGTGGGAAGTAGTTATTCATGTGGTGACGGTAGTGGAAGTAGTCGTTCTCGTGACGATAGTGGAAGTAGTGGTACACGACGGCGGCGGTAGTGGAAGTAGTGGTTCACGGACGTCGTGGAAGTAGTCGTTCACGGCGACGGTAGAGGTACTCGCGATCTTGGCGACGGTAGTGGTACATCTCAAGTGGAACTTGGGCGTAGTGGTACACGGCGACGGTAGTGGTACACGTTTTCGTAGATGTTCGGGTCCGGCGAGGAACTTGACGTCCTGGTACTTGGCGTCCACTCGGCCTTGATGGTGATGAAAAAAACGTGATGGTTGTGGTACTTGGCGAGTGGAGGAGGCTGGTTCCGAGTGGGACTGGCCTGTCCCAGCGGGCTGCTTGCCGGCGAGGTTCAGGTGAGGTCGCCGGCCGGTGGAGGTGCAGCAGAGGATGTCGTGGGGCCGGGCTCCTCCTGCTGGCTTTTGGCGATGAGCGGCGTGGGAACGAGGCAGGAGGTTGCACAAGGTGTAGCAGAGAGAGGCGATGAGGGACTTGGCGGCGGGGACGATGCAAAGACGGCTGGATCCGGGCGACGAGGCACCGAACCCCCACTTGGCCAGGGTAGGGGAGGCCGGCGACGAGGGACTCAGCGTGGGTGGCCAGGCGTGCGGAAGGCTGAGGTCGAAGGCGAGGCGCGGGGGAGGTCCAGGTGTGGCGGCAGTGAGAGGGTGACGAGGAGAAGAAGGAGAGGCCATCGATCGGGCGCAGGAGCTTGAGGAACGACGCGACGGGGCAAAGAAGGTCGGCGGCGAGGTTAACCGGGAGCAGGGGCAGGCGAGGCGCGCGGCTTGAGGGCCCTGCTCCTCTACGTGTGGCGGCGTAGGAGGACAAAGGGGAGATGGTGGAGACCGAGAGAAGAGCGAGAGAGATGGGGATCAGGGCTGCGGCGGTGGGCAGAGGGAAAGAGGAAGACGAGCGAGAGGAGAGGGTCGGCCTAGGGTTAGAGCTGGTGGGGGCGCCGGCTGGGCTTTGGGCTTAGAGGCCGGCTGGGCTGCAGGCTCTCTCTCTCTCCCTCTAAAGAAAAAAATAACACAGAACAGAGATAAGAAATAAAAGAAAGAGAGGTTAGGGGAAGAAGTTGGACATGCGGATAATTTTCCCGGACTCACAAAAATGTGCTTGTTCCGAGAAAATAGAAAAGGCCATGATTGAAAGATTCAAATTCAAACTCATTTGATTTAAATTCAAATGATTTGAATAGGAAGTGAGGGTTGGGAAGGCCCAAAAATGTTGAGAATTTTGGTGGGGCTCCGGAAAATGACGAAATAATTTATTGGACAAAGTTTGAGGTCAAGAAGTGAGATAACAAAGGCATGGGGAATTATTTTGCAAGTGTGTCAAAGGTAATTCCACATCAATGGAATATTTTATAATAGCTCCCTAATATTGGGAGGATATGTTATAAAGAGAAGTCACCCTTCCCTCGATTTAAATAGATCAACGATCTATGCAATTCATTTAGGTGAGTTTTAAAAAGGGGTTGCGTGATGACATGATGCAATGCACATGATGCAAGGATGAATGCAACGAACAAAACAAATCACATGACGAATCTCGGAATACAAGGAAGGCATCTGGAGCGTCGGTCTCGGGGTGTTACAACACTCCACCACTACAAGAGGATCTCGTCCCGAGATCTAGGATGGCACCGGAGAGAAACGGAAGAGAAAGAGAAGAGGTAAAACTAAGTTGCTTCTTTGACGAACGAGTGAAACCATGAACCTTGAGAGGTTGAGCAATTTAAAAGAAAGAGTACAACAGAGATGAACGAGATTGCAAACAATCCGTTAGAAAAGAGGAACAAGGAACATTACGAACTTTAAGGTTGCAAAGCTATGAATGACGAGTACAATGGACAAGAAGGAATTGAAATCACTCTGGTTGAAACGAGATAAACAAGGAACAAGGAAGATCAAAATCGGACAGCACTCCGGTTGAAAAGAGATGCAAGACTTGATAAGATGAAAAAGAACTTGAAAAAAAGACACGACACTCTGGTTAAATGGATAAGCATGAAAAGAACACGATCCTGACAAAACAAGATGATGAGTGAAGAGCACAACATCACAATGCCTCTGGAACGAAAGAATAGAAGCTAGACCGTTGGGATAAAGGGACGGAGAAGAAAATGACAACTTCTACCACAATTGAATTTGGAAGGCATCCTTGCAAGAAGGTTAGAATAGAGTTGTTGGAAAACCAACAACGAAAAGAATAAGTTTGTAGTGGGCTTATGGAAACATCTCAACATTATGAGGTGACAACCGGCCACTAACGAAAACAATTGCTTGCTTGAGATTAACGAAGAGATGAAAGCTTGTTCCATCAAGATGGAAAAGAGATAACTTGGGTCATTAATAAGCACCAAAATAGCAACATTCCTTCGGGAGGGCTTTAGGTGAAATCTATACCAAGATAACTCCAATGAAGAGATTGACGGTTGAAAAGATCTCTTGAACAAAAAGAAAATGATGGATTTAAATATGTCACTCTTGAAAACTTGTGAATCATGAAACGCGAAGGGAAATTATCAAGAATGACCTAACACCGCCTCAGAAGATAAGGTAGAAAGAATCACACTTTGGAATGCAAGATGAAGAATACTTGAACTCCCCAAAACAAAACATGTGTTGAGCACCATGTTTATCTTAGAGTATAGCTTGGCGGATCATAACTTTGAGAGAAATCTTGAAGAACAATTGAAGAATGAAAGGAATCCTTGATGAACCACCATGAAGAAACTCCGGTATTAAAAGGATGGTGGAAAGAAGGAGAAGTTGAAAACACAAGGTGAAGCCTTGCAATGATTTAGATGGAGCTTCGCGACGAGATAACCGAGAAAGCTTGGAACTCCGGAAAAAAAAGATGAACAACTAGGAACCAAGAATTACTTCATCGTGAACAATCTTCGGAAGAAAATAATTGAATCACCTCGAGGAATAAGAATAAGATTTATTGTATGCTTATCTTTCATCAAAATTAAATTGATGACAAGCAGCAGATAGGCATGCTACTTATTCTCGTAGAAAGGATTAAAAGGGATATAGCGTAAACTTCAGAAAAGTATTCAACGATCCACAGGTAGGATTCGGAAAGAACGAATTAATTGATATGATAACAACAGAAGAGGAATGTTGAAAGAACCACCGTAAGAATTGAAAATGAACGTAGCAAAGGCACAATTCACCGGGAAGAATTAAAAAATGAATGAAGATACTATAGGGGATTTAGATACATGAGAACGAAGAGATCATGAACTAATTAGAGGGTATTTGAATGATGCACCGGTAAGATTTGGAGAATGATAGCTACACGCTGAGAATGAAGAATTATGACATGCTGGCCTTCGGAGGAAAGAAATGGAAACAAGTCATGAAATGCTCTGGATGGGTGAAAAGAATTGTCACAATCAAAAACAATTATGAGAGGATGGCATCAAGCTAGAACCACGAATCTCTGGAAGAACGGGTAAGGATTTAAGAGGAACTCTTCTTCGGTCTTCAAAATTCGAGAATGACGACGAGAAACACCACCATGAATTGTTGAGGCAATCCGGAATGACAATTAGAAAGGTTGAACCAACAATTAAAAGAATTTGAAAGATCTTGGAGAAAGACATTTGACTGATGATAATTCATTCTTACGTCAAACTTTGCAATGAATTTGAGAATAACTCCAGAAAGAATTAGAAGAGTCAGGTAAGATCCTGGAAAAGACATGTGGGTTATGGCCCACTCAAAAGAAAACACCGTTGAAAAGATTGCTTGACAAGAGAGATTGCACCGGTTGAAATAAATGGCTTAAATGAGATACAACCTCAAAGTAGCTTGAACGGATTGAGAATGGAAACACAAATCTTCCTGAGAAAATCTTAAGCACTCTGGAACAAATGAATAGCGAGAAGTGACTGATTAAGAGGTGCATCGGCATGAGAAAGCATTAGAAACGAGGAAAGGAATATGATGAAATCCGAAAGCTTGAATTGAATCCACCGGAGAAGAAAAGAGACGAAGAATAATAAACTTGAAGCTCCGTTAGTATCTTCTTGAGAATCACCGGATAAGAACATTGACGGAAAAGAATGGAGAGACTTCCCATCAATAAAAGGATACTTGATTAAGAAATATGAGTCCTTGAAGAAAAGGGTGGGAGGGCGGGAAAACAAAGGCAACTTGGGGAAGATGGAACAAACACCGTTGAGAAAACTTAAAATTGATCTTGCGGATGTTGAAATGATCGGATCCACTTGAAGAGAAGCACGCCGGTAGGAAAAGAATTACCAAGACGACCTCGATGATCAAGAAGGATTAGTATTCACATAGCAATATGAGAACACCGTTTAGGAAAGGTATGGATTCAACATTTGACTTCGAAGCAACTCGAATACCACAAATAAAACAAAACAAAGGATTTGGCTTGCAGAATAAGCCGGAACAAACATATGATAGAGATTTTGTCCGAAGTTTTCATGGTGGGGCCCACACGGGCTCGATCGTACAGCACCATCATGTACAAGGCAGTGCACATGACATATGAAGTGTCCCCGAACCAGCATAGCCAAGGGTTCTTTAAGACACAACGAGACCACTGTAAAAAACGACCGTGGATAGGCGGACCACTAGACGTCGAACCCCAATCTCATATCATGCATCTGTCGGAAAGAAAAAAAAGCTAGAGCTACTTGAATTCCCACCTATAAAACTCCCAAAACTTTCTGGTTATGCAATCTGGTGTTGGGGATACAGGGGAAGCAATATATATATCTCACCCAAAACTAACAATCCCTACATCCAAGCTGTATCCATCCGTCAACACATAACCAAGAAACCTTCGGAAATCGTGTACCTCAACCTTCGAAAAGCATCCGTTATACGAGCTATGGCAATACTCCCGAACTCCCCAGTACTGGGTGGCGTCGAGGTTATCTCACCAACAACTGCATAAAAGAGATTTTCGATGTCGGCAAAACTCAGGTATTCCAGAACTGCAACGATAAAATTATGACGACAACACCTCGGAGCTCAACTCCCCGGGACACTGCCACAACCCCTAAAAGTCAGGAGGCACCAAGAACAATGTTCTCGTCATAAGAATATCAGAACGATCCCAAGATACCCGCGTGATCCTAAAAATTTTTAGTGAACTTTGAGGAGAGGAAAGTCAAAACATCTATGTCAGGAGACCTCACCAGAGCGACGAAGGGACTGAGGAGTAAAAATAATCCTACTCTCCGATATATATAATCCTAAGACTCAAAACATTTTTGTTCTAGACTCAACAACGCCAGCGATTCGATCAAGCAGGGGGGCTCCTAAGTCGGGGATGGCTCTGATTACCAACTTGTAACACCCACGATGCGGCTATATCTCCCACGTGTCGAAGCACGACTTAGAGGCATAACCGCATGGTGGTTTAGTCGCAAGAAGGGTCATCTTCACACGATCCCATGTAATGAACAAGAATGGGATAAAGAGTTGGCTTACAATCGCCACTTCACACAATGAACATATAATTCATACATCATTCAGAGTACACACATGGTCCGACTACGGACGAAGCCAAAAGAAAAGAAGATAACCCAACTGCTAGATCCCCGATCGTCCCAACTGGGCTTCACTACTGATCAACATGAAACGAAACATGGCAATGACCAAGATCTTCGTTGAGCTCCCATCTAAGCTCAGTTGCATCACCTGCACTGGTATCATCGGCACCTACAGCTGTTGTGATAGTATCTGGTGAGTCACAAGGACTCAGCAATCTCAAAACCCGCGACATCAAGACTATTTAAGCTTATAGGAAGGATGGGGTAATGAGGTGGAGCTGCAGCAAGCACTAAGCAAATATGGTGGCTAACATACGCAAATGAGAGCGAGAAGAGGAGCAAAGGAACGGTCGTTAACTAGAAATGATCAAGAGGTGATCCTGAACTCCTACTTACGTCAAACATAACCCAAAACCGTGTTCACTTCCCGGACTCCGCCGAGAAGAGACCATCACGGCTACACACGCGGTTGATACGTTTTAATTTGGATCTGGTGTCAAGTTATCTACAACCGGACATTAACAAATTCCCATCTGCCACATAACCGCGGGCACGGCTCTCGAAAGTTTATAACCCAGCAGGGGTGTCCCAACTTAGCCCATGATAAGCTCTCACGATCAACGAAGGATATACCTTCTCCCAGGAAGAACCGATCGGTCTCGGAATCCCGGTTTACAAGACATTTCGACAATGGTAAAACAAGACCAGCAAAGCCGCCCGAATGTGCCGACAAATCCTGATAGGAGCTGCGCATATCTCGTTCTCAGGGCACACCGGATTGTCCAAACTTCTGGTAGGCCAGCCCAGAGTTGCCCCTGGTGACCACTGGCGGCTGACAGGTTGGACCAACACTCACGACGAGCACTGGCCCGGGGGGTAAAAATAAAGATGACCCTTGAGTCTGCAGAACCCAAGGGAAAAAGGCTTAGGTAGGCAAATGGTAAAACCAAGGTTGGGCCTTGCTGGAGGAGTTTTATTCAAAGCGAACTGTCAAGGGGGTCCCATAAATCACCCGACCGCGTAAGGAACGCAAAATCCGGGAACATAACACTGGTATGAAGGAAACTAGGGCGGCAAGAGTGGAACAAAATACCAGGCATAAGGCCGAGCCTTCCACCCTTTACCAAGTATATAGATGCATTAATTAAATAGAGATATTGTGATATCCCAACATAATCCTGTCCATCATGAAGCAATCTTCAACTTCACATGCAACTAACAATGCTATAAGAGGGGCTGAGCAAAGCAGTAACATAGCCAAACAACGGTTTGCTAGGAAGGGTGACAAAGGTTAGAGGTACATGGAAATTTGGGAGGCTTGGTAAACAAGTGATAGGTAGCGCAGCATAGCGATAGAACGAAGCTACTAGCAAGCAAAGATAGAAGTGATATCGAGGGTAATGGTCATCTTGCCTGAAATCCCGCAAGGAAGAAGAACGAGTCCATGAAGAAGACAAACGGACGTAGTCGAATGAATCCTCACAACTCCGGAACGAAACCGAAGCTAACGAGAGAAGCAAACCGGAAAGAAGCAAGCAACATGGTAAACACACAAGCATAAACATGTCATGATGCACAAACAAGTATGATGCATGTCCGGTTTAATAAGGCATGGCATGGCAAAGTGCAACAAACAATACTACAAGTTAAGTGGAGCTCAATATGCAACGAGTTGCATATTGACGAAACACCACATCGAATTATTTTAATTTACTCTCGGTTATGAACAAGACAAGATTAAATGTTGGTTAACATGGCAAGAGGTGAAGCATAATTAAGCTAGCTATTTAGGCAAGTTCAAATGAGGCCGGAACAACAAACAACAATTCCAGAAAATCCCCATATGCATTTAGCAAATTAATGGAAACAACAAATATAAACATTTTAAATTGTTGTTAACATGATGCAGATGACATATTCAAGTTTTATGCAGTTTTTATGAAAATGTTGACAAGAGCATGTTATGAAGCATTTGTCACCGTGGCGGAACGAAAGGGGTGCCACGGCAACTACAACGGAAATGGTGCCACGGCAACATTCCGGTGATCCAACAACTCATTGAGATGTCGGTGCAAAAGAAAGTGGCGTGAGCGTCTCATGAAAAGATGGTGGGGTGCTCCCGGTTGCCGGGTTCCCCTAAGACGACGGCATAGCAATGAGGAGGAACAAGCAAATGACAATTCAGACACGGTGCAACACGGGCATCTCATACAACACACATTCGGTCCACGGGTGATCGTCTCGGGGTTATACCTTTGAAGCGTGCATTTTCGGAGCGGTTCGGGTTCGGTACGATGTAGAGGAAGTAGTCGTTCACGGGTCGTCGTGGGAAGTAGTTGTTCACGTGGCGACGGTAGTGGAAGTAGTCGTTCTCGTGACGGTAGTGGAAGTAGTGGTACACGACGGCGACGGAAGTGGAAGTAGTGGTTCACAGACGTCGTGGAAGTAGTCGTTCACGGCGACGGTAGAGGTACTCGCGATCTTGGCGACGGTAGTGGTACATCTCGTAGTGGAACTTGGGCGTAGTGGTACACAGCGACGGTAGTGGTACACGTTTTCGTAGATGTTCGGGTCCGGCGAGGAACTTGACGTCCTGGTACTAGGCATCCACTCGGCCTTGACGGTGATGAAACAAAACACGATGGTTGTGGTACTTGGCGAGTGGCGAAGGCTGGTTCCGAGCGGGACTGGCCTGTCCCAGCGGGCTGCTTGCCGGCGAGGTTCAGGTGAGGTCGCCGGCCGGTGGAGGTGCAGCAGAGGATGTCGTGGGGCCGGGCTCCTCCTACTGGCTTTTGGTGACGAGCGGCGTGGGAACGAGGCAGGAGGTCGCACAAGGTGTAGCACAGAGAGGCGGTGAGGGACTTGGCGGCGGGGACGATGCGAAGACGGCTGGATCCGGGCGACGAGGCACCGAACCCCCACTTGGCCAGGGTAGGGGAGGCCAGCGACGAGGGATTCAGCATGGGTGGCCAGGCATGCGGAAGGCTGAGGTCGAAGGCGAGGCGCGGGGGAGGTCCAGGTGCGGCGGCAGCGAGAGGGTGACGAGGAGAAGCAGGAGAGGCCATGGATCGGGCGCAGGAGCTTGAGGAACGATGCGACGGGGCAAAGGAGGTCGGCGGCGAGGTTAACCGGGAGCAGGGGCAGGCCTAGGGTTAGAGCTGGTGGGGGCGCCGGCTTGGCTTTGGGCTTAGAGGTCGGCTGGGGTGCAGGCTCTCTCTCTCTTCCTCTAAAGAAAAAATAACACAGAACAGAGATAAGAAATAAAAGAAAGAGAGGTTAGGGGAAGAAGTTGGACATGCGGATAATTTTCCCGGACTCACAAAAATGTGCTTGTTCCGAGAAAATAGAAAAGGCCATGATTGAAAGATTTAAATTCAAACTCATTTGATTTAAATTCAAATGATTTGAATAGGAAGTGAGGGTTGGGAAGGTCCGAAAATGTTGAGAATTTTGGTGGGGCTCCGGAAAATGACGAAATAATTTATTGGACAAAGTTTGAGGTCAAGAAGTGAGATAACAAAGGCATGGGGAATTATTTTGCAAGTGTGTCAAAGGTAATTCCACATCAATGGAATATTTTATAATAGCTCCCTAATATTGGGAGGATATGTTATAAAGAGAAGTCACCCTTCCCTCGATTTAAATAGATCAACAATCTATGCAATTCATTTAGGTTAGTTTTAAAAAAAGGGGTTGCGTGATGACATGATGCAATGCACATGAAGCAAGGATGAATGCAACGAACAAAACAAATCACACGACGAATCTCAGAATACAAGGAAGGCATCTGGAGCGACGGTCTCGGGGTGTTACACAAGCCCTCCCGATGAACACGACGACGCATTCTGTTCTGACCCAGCCGATTGGCTCCCCATGAACACGACGACGATGTTGTTTCTCCGTTCCGACCCAGCCATGTACACGAGCCCTAGCCGTACGTATGCGCGAGTAGGCGTTCAAGGCCCCACCCGTATGTACGTACGTGGCCATATTTTCTTTCTTGCACACTGGCTGTTGTACGTGCGTGTACATGCTACGTGCGCGCCTCTACTATGACACGTGCGCGCCTCTACATCCACCAGTATGTACGTACACGTTCGTGACCAGAATGACAACGCTACGTACGCTTCGACCAGGTGGGTCCCGACTGTCAGGCACTTCCTTGCGTGCGAAGATGTAGCTGGTGGGTCCCAGCAGTCAGGGGGCGAATCGTTTTTTTTTTGCCCGGACGCACTTCCTTGCGTGCGAAGGTGTAGCTGGTGGGTCCCAGCAGTCAGGGGTGAAACGTTTTTTTGTGAAATATGGTGCCCCATCTGGTGGGTCCCTGCTGTTAGGTGCATGAATAATTATTTTGCACGTAATAAGGAGGCACTTCCTTGCGGCTGTCGTGGACCCAGCTGTCAGCCTCTCCACGTACAGTACTCTTCCGATGGAAGTCGGTCGTTGACCACATTGACCACGCCGCACCGAGAGCACCACAATAGTGGACGACGGTGAGGCCTAGGAAGGGGATGATGCGGAGCTGGAGAAGACATGACAGTGCATGCCCACGCGAAGAGGAGTATGAGGGTTCACTGGTTCAGCTGCGGTGTGAGGCTGCCATCGCCGCAGAATAATAGGGGGTGTGGGTGAGTAGAGGGATGGCCTGGCCAGCGGTGGGAGTAGTAGGGGGCGGTGAGGCCTCTGCGGCATCACAGCCGGCCAGGGGAGGCAGGAGCACGCGCACGGCCGGCGCTGGTTTGGGCGGCTGGAGCAAGATGACCAAAGGTTCAAGAAGCAGTACGGCCGTTGGATGAACATCGTATGGTAACAGGAGCTAGAATCATTCATATTGACTAAGTTGACAAAGCCCTCTGTCCCCGTCAACTTGGTAGGCCCACAAGTCAGCCTCCCACTATGCTGGGTTCCAGCTGGCAGGGGGAGTATTCATTTTTTTGTGCGTAATATGGAGGCACTTCTTTGCGTGCAAAGATAGCTGGTGGGTCCGACCTGTCAGCGGGGGCACATTTTTTCACGAAATACAGAGGCCCTTCTGGTGGGTCCCAAATGCCAGGTGGAGGAATCATTATTTTGCGCGTAATAAGGTGGCATTTCTTTGTGTGCGGACGTGGACCCAGCTGTCAGCCTCTACACGCATAGTCTACTTTTGATGGTGTCGTTCGTTGACCACATTGACCACGCCGCGCCGAGCGCATCCAAGGTGGTGGACGACGGCAAGGCCCCGGACAGCAACGAGCCGGAGATGGGAAGACGCGGGAGTAGAGTCGCAGACGGAGAGGTGTACGAGGGTTAACTGGTTCTAGTGCGGTGTGGTTTGGCAGTCGGTGGAGAAGAACAGGAGGTGTGGAGAGGTGGAGGGGTGGCCTGGACAACGGTGGAGTAGCGCTTCATAGTGAAGCGTGCTAAGCAGAGCTGCTAGCAGCAGGAGGCGGGAGGTGGTCCCGGCAGCACTGGAGGAAGATGACGAGAGATTGAAGATGGATGCCGGTCATTGGATGTAAATCCAACGGCTAACATGTCAGAATCATTTGTTGACTAAATTGACAACGACTTGCGTTGGCTTCGACCTATTGGCCCACATTTCAGCCTCCAAAAATGTGGCACGTATTCAACCCATTTTTCAGAATTTACAGTCTTTTTTTGCGCGGTAGAATTTACAGTCAATTTGATCTTTTTTTGAATTATAGTCCATTAGCTGGTTGGGTGAATAAATAATGTAGCGTCCATGCGACCCATTTATTTTATTTCCTAAAAGATTACAGGCCATTTGAACTTTTTTGAAATACACGATTTTGCTAGGCTGATTCTAATTATAATGTTGGGTTGGGCCAGCAATGTTATCAAAAAGTAAAAAGGGGCTGAGCATTTTGTTATAAATATATTTAAATAATAAGTGATATTATTACATTTGTCCTTAAATCTTACCAAGCTTTTGTACACAATCACTAGGATTTTCGTGCCAAAACAATCCAGGATTTTATTGTTAAGAAATTATTTTTATAAGTTAATAAGATGTGGGATATTGTTCTCTTACATTTTTAAGTATCTGTTAAATATATGATGACAATAAAAATAATATATAATAACATATAAAATAATTTAAATATATATAATATAGTTAGAAGGGAAACATAAGTTGGACCTGGCGTTCCTATTCTTATATAGAAAAAATAGAACAGACCTCTGCATTTTCTTTAATAAAATACATAAATTGGGCTGCCGATATTCAGGAAAAATAAAACCTCGGATGGGAGGTCCATAGGCCGGTCGATACATGACGGCCCTCAAGAAAATACAAACAGGCCTATGGACCTCCCATCCGAGGTCGTGGGCTGCGCATGTTAAAAATGAAAGCCTAGACGGGGCAGCCCAAAACCCAGCTGATACTTGCTGCCCCAGTGATAATAAATGATACCTGCCAGCTCCCCGGCTTCGTTGTGAATTTATCTCCTATAGTAACTACGTTGAAGCACCTAAAAATGTAACTATGTTGACAAACCCGTGGGCCCCAATGTCAGTATAGCATTAGGAGGAAGTATTTTTTTTGATGAGGCACTTGCTTGCGTACGGCCATAGACCTGGTGGGTCCCGACTGTCCGCCTCTCCACGTACATTCCTCTCCAAATTCCTCTCGTTTGTTCAACATGTTCACAATGGCAGACAGAGGCATCCAGGCGAGCGCACAAAGGCGCAGGAGGGGATCCGACCACCTGAGGAAGTGCCTTATTATTAACGAAACTACTGAACTAGCCTAGTGGTCAAGTGACACTACCCGACAGCTGTTCCGCCCAGGTTTGATTCCACCTGTGCAGGGAAAATATCTCCAATTTATTTGCCTCTGCCTTTATTGACATGTGGGTCCCCATTGTCATCTACGCACACCACGTCCAACACTTGCCAAAACTTCGTCCCTCGTTTTCTCTGTGTTTCGCACACTCGACATTGTGTGGGCATTTTGACTATGCATCATATGAAGATGTGCTATGCATGAATGTTGATCAGCATGATGTTAACTGGCTGGTAGTTCCATTTTCGACCATGAATAAAACTTCCAACATGATGCTAACCCTGTTTGAAAAGGCCGTGTTAATATAAATGCTCTGCCTCTGAAAGTTGAAGTTTCTTATCTGAAACTGAACTTGCAGTTTCTTATCTAAAACTGAAACTTGCAATTTCTTCTCTGAGAATCACATTGTCTGCACTTTTGTACTCCTATGAAACTACATTTTTTTAAGTGCTAAAAATAGATCTCTAGAATTCATAAAATACTTCATATGCTCAATACTGCAAATATGAAATTCAAAATAAATTCATATCTGAAAGTACTCTCAAAATACACAACACAAAACACAATTCACAACCTGCAAATACTGACAACCCTAAGCTCCTCCTGACAATTCACAACATGCCCGACTATTGGGTTGGGGGGCAGTCCCCTCCTATTCCTCGGTGGCAGACAGCCGCCCCGTGAGACGATGTGAACGACGAGGGAGAGGATGGTGGGGAAGCATCATCGGGTCAACTAATTTTCTCCTCTTGCAGTTGGGTTCAGTCGACGAAGACTCCACCGGCTCGCTATGGCAGGACACCCTCACAAACGGCACCTAGATGCTTGATCCTTCAATCTCTGGTGGATGCTCCATCTGGGATCCATACTCCCACCACCGCTCCCTCACGATCAGAATCTGTGAATCTATTTACTCCATGGCCGAGAGGAGCGGCTCTGTGTACTCCCACGCGACTCCCTCCGGGAGTATCGCCGCCTTTTTGCTCTATTGCAGATATTTGGCCATGGGTGTCGCCATCGCGGCTAGTTGGTCCTTGTTGTCAAACCAAGACTGTATCTCCAACATCCTAGCTAGCTTCACAGGGTCGCCATCTGCGATCCTCGCGTATCGGTTGTACTCCTCCATCGATCTACTTCTCTACAGCACCTTCACTCGCCGGCGGTGGTTTTTGAATGGAAGAGGAGAGGAGCAGTGCTGGTTTTGGATTAGAATGGGAGAGGAGCGATGCTGGTTTTGGACTGGAACGGGAGAGGAGGGGCGGTGGTTTTGAAATGGAAGAGGAAAGGAGCGGCACTGGATTTAGATTGGAACAGGGGAGGAGCGGCGGTGGTTTAAGAGGAGAAGAGCGGAAGAGCGGCGCTGGTCTTGGAAGTATTTTTTTGTTGTTTTGCGTATCTTGGGTCAAAGTTTGACCACGTACTGTATTTGACAAGCAAAATGTGAATGCATGTCACCAAAAATTGTATCGTTTGGTTCGTATCAGTGTACTTTCAAATTATATTATTTTTGCAACGTATAACATATATTTTATGTGCGAAAATCATGGTCAATTATGACCCAGAATAAAAGGGAGACTAGTTAATGTGGGGTCGCTTTCTTAATTGAAGGGTAAATTGATTTTGATTTTGATCCAGTCACAGCGCTGGCCCTCTCGTCCAATCCTAAATCGCTGCCGCACGCTACTCTCCCTCTTGTCCATTGCAAAACCACCTCCTCTCCTCTCCATCATCTCCATTCCAAAACCACCGTCACGCCTCTCCCTCTTCTGATCTTCTCCATTGCAAAACCACCTCCTCTCCTCTCCATCATCTCCATTCCAAAACCACCGTCTCGCGTCTTCCTCTTCTCTATTGCAAGACCACCGTCTCTCCTCTCGTCTTCCAAAGCTAGCACCGGACCACTCAGAAGGACATCTATGGAGAGGATGCAGTAGCGAATCAGGCAGATCACCGGTGGGGACCAGGCAAAGTTAGCCAGGTTGAAGGAGATCCTTACCTGGTTTGACAATGAGTGGGAGATTTCGAGGACGGTGCGGGTCATGTGGCAATGTATGCGAAAGAGAGAGACGGCAGCGATGAGGGCGGCGATGTACATGTACTCCTCGGCGGCAGTCACGCCACAGTCCTCCGAGTTCATCGAGTATCTCCTCTGGGCGATGGAGCAGACAGATTTGCCTGAGGCGACAATCAAGCGGAGGTGGTGGGTGTATAGGTCGAAGGTCGAGCACCCAGAGGATAACAAATCGATTGAGTATGGTGTGCCGTTCGTGAGGGTGCAGAGCCAGCCGGAGCCACAGGAGTATTCGTTCTCCCACCGCAAGAGGAGGCCGGATGGCACGACGTCGCTTCCCCGCTGTTCTCCATGGTTCCCTCGACGCTCGCCTCTTTTCAACGATGGCGGTAGGGTTTAAGGTAAGCTTCGCACTAACCTAATATTCCACCTGCTCATGCTTACAATCAGTGTGATCACTAATGAAAATCATGCTTACAATCAGTCTCTGAGTACTACGCCAATCACCCTAAAATAGCTCTGGACCTTTGGGTCAAAGTTGTGATACAGTGTACAAATAAAGAAAAATAGATTGGTGCTTCTTTCAGAAAAGAGTACTCCCTAGAAAACTGCCAATATAAGCTACTGGTATTTGGTTAGAGGATTTGTTGCCGAGAAAGCTCCGTCCAAGGAGAGCGCCACACATCCCACTGGTGGTGGTGGATGCCAATGTGTGCATGCAGCATGGTTGGTGTCGGTAATTTTTACTTGGCACACCTTGCACTCTGCATATATGGCGGTTCCATACGTACATTTGTGCAGTTCCACCAAAATGCAGCTGAATAACCCTGTTTGCACCGATAATGAAAAAGCGTGATTACATTATAGTGGCACTAGTTGATGAAACACGAAATAAATAGAAGAAAATATTGCGATAGTATCATAGTATGCCATGCTGCGAGGGTGAGATGGGCCCTGCGGTGCCTCATACGGTACGCCTCATACTGGAAATCGTTCCAAGTCTCCCAGATACACCTTCTGCCAGTGATGAACATCAGTGTACGGTGGTAGTACAAGGAGGCGCCTTGAGACATTCAAATCTCTATTTTTGTACAAATCAACAAAAATTAAGCACCCAGTTTGCAGAAACGCTTAAACATTAACAATGGGACTAGTTGATGAAACATACATTAAAAAAGAGAAGCACTTTCTTTATCTACATTGGAAATGAAATGATAGAGAGGACACTCGCACTATTTTAACTGTATTATTACTTCATTTTATCAGTGACACTAGGGTCGAGCAGGTGGCGAACGAGGTGTACCGTGCATCGCAAGGATGGAGGCCGGGGTTGCTTAGACTGGGATGCTGAAGCTAGCTCTTTCAGTCACCAACATGGATGATTCAATTCATGGGACCTTTTGGTGCAGTTCACCTAAAATGAAGCAATGTCCTGTGAGCTAGCAGCTTCTTCAAAAAAAATTAAGAAAAGGGCTCCAGCCCCGGTTCCATTTCCATCAGAAAACGAAACCCACAAAGCTTCTGCTTCATTAGTTGCAATAAATTTGAGCAACATCAAGGTTGGTTGTGAAGCTCCTGGAATGTTCAACTATAATTTGGATATCATTTGTGTAGTTCAACTAAGATCGAGCGTGAAATGTATATCTCTGTTTGCACAAAAAAGGTGGAAAGGAGGGTGACTAACAAGTGATGAAACATGCATCAAATGAAAAGAAGCATGTTCCTTATGTGAATGGCAATCCTACAAGGACAGTAGCAATTTCTAAAGCAGTGGCATTGCTAGATATTAGTGTGGGCATTAGGATTAACTATGACAACCATTAAATACGACATTACTTTGGGCACGAGAGAGTAGGCGGACTAGGACAGTTGCATTTCTAACAAAAAGAACCAACTTATCTTAATGGGAAATTTAGCAGGACATGTAAAAAAGTGCCATTGATTCATACTACTGGAGGCATTACATTGAAAACAACATTGGTTTAACGTGTCCTTACTTTTAACAGTGCGACTGCTACATTTTACCAGTGGCATTACATAAGAGTGGCTGGGGGCAACAAACATCAGAACAAGATATCTGGGTTGGTCCCATTTTTGTTCGGTATAGCCACCTTATACTGTGTGAGGCTAGCAAATCTAGTGCTGGACTTACTCTATTGAATTGTCCCCCAGTCCCCACTTTCTTTCCTTTTTCAACCAATAGATCGGGTTTATATTGAGTTTGTACTGTGTTTCCCTTTATTTCCCTGTTAGACCTAGAGACCAGTTGGATAGCCAGTCTCTGCTACTTTTCGCCCCCATTATTTCCTCTTTCAACCAAGTCCTAGATTCAGGTAACAAATCCTCCCCCACCCCCACCCCCTTTCTTCCTTGTTTGAACCAAGTAGTACTAGATTCGAGTGCATGAACTAGTTTTACCTCTTAAACGTAAAAAAATTAGGTGGTTTTCGAACAGCCGATCGATCCTATCTATGAGGGGGCCTGAGAAATAGTAAAAGATACAAATGCAGTGATGTCAGGAGCTCGGGAAGTAGAGCAAGGCCGGTTTCGAAGGAAGTTATACCTGATGGTTGCCGGGATGTCGCTAGGTGGGCGGCAGGAGGCCGGATCTGCCCACATTACGACACCAAGGAAGAAGGGGTTGGAGGCCCTCCCTCGCCAGCGGTGCTTGGGAGAGAACGGCAAGGCAGGCTGATCGGGACGCGCCAGCAGTGGGTAAGAGCCGTCGCCGAGGACGACCGCATGAACGTTGCACCTTCTCACCTTCCCCGGCGGAGAGGATCCGGCTGGATCTGTGACCAGCGGTGAGCAGAGAGAGAGAGAGAGAGAGAGAGAGAGAGAGAGTGTGGCCATCACTGTCGTGTTTAGATCTGGAGAGGACGAGACAGTGTGAAGAGAGCAACACTAGCAAGCAAGCACGGAGGCTCCTGCCTATATAGTGGAGTAGTACTAGTTTTCTTTTGTCTACCGGAGCCGGCTTGACCTCGTCAATGACTGTCGAGAAGTCTTCATGCACGTGGCCCGGAGGCACAGTTGTCGTCATTTTGATCTGAAGCACCAGATTATAACATATAACACGAAAAAATGCCACATGACAATAAATCATAACCTCACTGCCCAAAGGAGACAACATGAATCTCGTCGGACAAACTAAACGAGGAACAAAGCTGAAATTAAAGATAAACTCATAGAAAAGGGGTCCGTCGATAGATGTCCTTATTAACATAGCCGGCTTGACCTAGATGGCAGCCGAGTAGTCTTCGTGCATGTGCCCCCAATGACTAGCCCAACTCAGTTGTCGCTGTTTAACCCTCGCAGTGATCCGAAGCACATGACACCTAATTTTGCAAGATGACAAAAAACCTTTTTTTAGATTTCTCACCACAACTACAGCCATGTACAAAATAGCATGCACGATTTGTAGACGATAGCCAATCCAGGCATGCCTGCTGGAGTCTGGTCACATGAATGGACGAACTGATCTTCCGTGTCTTGCAGTGATTGTCCAGGCACCTGTCGATGTCAAAACCGGCAGATCTCGGGTAGGGGGTCCCGATCTGTGCGTCTTAGGCTGATGGTAACAGGAAGCAAGGGACACAATGTTTACCCAGGTTCGGGCCCTCTCGATGGAGGTAAAACCCTACTTCCTGCTTGATTAATATTGAAGATATGAGTAGTACAAGAGTAGATCTACCACGAGATCGTAGAGGCTAAACCCTAGGAGCTAGCCTATGATGATTATGATTGTAATTGTGATCGGCCTTCTAAGGACCAACCTCTCCGGTTTATATAGACACCGGAGAGGGCTAGGGTTTACATGGAGTCGGTTACAAGGAAGGAAATACAATATCCGGATCGCCAAGCTTGCCTTCCACACAAAGGAGAGTCCCATCCGGACACGGAACGGAGTCTTGAGTCTTGTATCTTCACACTTCAATAGTCCGGACGATGTATACAGTCTGGCTGTCCGGATACCCCCTAATCCAGGGCTCCCTCAGTAGCCCCTGAACCAGGCTTCAATGACGATGAGTCCGGCGCGCAGTCTTATCTTCGGCGTTGCAAGGCGGGTTCCTTCTTGAATACTCCAAGGTAATTATCGAACACTTCAACCGTGTCCGGATCCGCAAAATGATATCCACATACCGCCGTAGAGAGAATGATATTTCACAAATGCAATCTGCTGACAACTTTTTAGACAACGTGACATGTCATTACGGTCGGGTCATTATACGAACTGTTTTCCTACAACCAGCCACAGCGCATATTGCGAGGCGGTTTCCTTGACACGTCTTGTCAAAGCAGAGATCGTGTCCCCTTATCATGGGATTCTTATCAATACAGGTATGGGTAATCCCACCATGCCATCAATCGTGGCGCTTGGGAAGTAAGCGATTCTCAACGGGGGAGTGGGGAGGCGCACCGCTTTCGTCGCCTCTATAAAGGGATAAGAGTTCCCCATTTTTACCCACGCCTTCTTCCTCCATTGCCCACTCTTGCCGTCTCGAGCTCCAGTGCCTAGCCCAAGTCTTCTCCGCACAGTTAAACATGTCCAGAGAAGGAGGCAAGTGGGTGGCTTCCACCGTGAAGGAGAAGCACATCACAAATCTTCGGGCGGCCGGATACTTGGCCGCAGACATAGCGCACCGGCTACCAGACGACGGGCAGGTCATTCCAACCCCGCGACCCCACGAGAGGGTCGTGTTTCTCGCCCACTTCCTCCGTGGACTGGGGTTTCCACTTCACCCCTTCGTCCGCGGGCTCATGTTCTACTACGGGCTAGATTTCCATGATCTAGCCCCGAATTTCATCCTCAACATCTCGGCGTTTATCGTCGTGTGCGAGGCCTTCCTCCGCATCAAGCCTCACTTCGGCTTGTGGCTGCAAATCTTCTGCGTGAAGCCGAAGATCGTGAGCGGCCAGCAAGCGGAGTGCGGAGGGGCCATGGTGGGCAAGATGCCTAACATCACCTGGCTCGACGGCTCCTTTGCGGAAACCGTGAAGGGGTGGCAGTTGGGGTGGTTCTACATCACCGAGCCGTGTGGCGCCAACTGGGCGGCGGCCCCCAAGTTCCGATCCGGAACCCCCATGCGGCTCACCTCCTGGGAAAAGAAGGGCATGTCCTGGGGCGAATCTACAGAGCTGACCAGACTCCAGACCTGCATCAAGAGCATGAAGGACAAGAACATCAAGCTTGTCAACGTGATCCAAGTCATGCTCGTTCGCCGGATTCTCCCATGCCAAAGGCAGGCATTTAATCTGTGGAAGTTCGTCCTAGCCGAACACCAGACGCTTCGGAGGCTCTATGGCATGACGCACAAAGACGCATGGAAGGCGCTGTTCAAGGCCTCCGAAGTACCTCCTCCCACATCCGAGGATCGTGGGCTCCACACCGCGCGGTCTCCTAGTCAGGTGAGTTTTCAGGCTACCACCGGATTCGGTTCTTCCCAATATATTCAATGGGAGTCTTTAAATAATTGTGCGTATTTGTTCAGGATTATGTGGAGACAGCAGAGCAGATTGACTGTCAGGCTCCGCTGCCAGAAGGCCCAGCTGATGCTCTCCTAACGGAGATGATAGTCCCGACGCCCTACAAGGTGCCGGAGAAGAAGGCTGAAAAGAAGGCCTCGGGGATCCGAAAGGGTCTCCGGCGTAAGGTTGTGCCGGAAGCCTTGTCCGAAGATGACGAGGCACACTCCTCCCCCGAAGGGGAGGAAGAAGAAGAAGAAGGGACCACCCCACCCGGAGAGGGTGAGGGGCCCAAGAAGGTGGACCAGGGGGCCGGGAAAGGCCCTCGGTGCAAGGCCGTCATACCCACGTCGTCCGATGACGACGAGACAGATTCCTCCCGCGGAGGCGGGGGGAAGCAAGAAGAAACTCTACCTCCCCGCACTGGGGAGGAGAAAAAGAGGAAAGCCGCCCCAGAGGGGGAGGCTGGGACATCCAAGAAGGGAAAGGTGTCCCTTCCGGACTACTCCGCCACGGCTGCCCATAGCGAGGAGGTTGGCTGCCCAGGGGGAAGCCCCTAGCGCGATCATAAGTATCCGCACTCTATCATGACTTTACTTCACAGTTTTTTTATGACGTTGAACATATATGCAGCCCGGCCAGGGTTCATCCCGAGGTATCTTCTTCGGATGGGTCCCTGAGCGATTCAGCGATGAACTCGCTCCCGACGGCCACTACCCCTCAGCCCATGGATGACATGGAGGTGTTGTCCCGAAGGCTCCCAGAGCAGGGGGAGGTGACTCTGGAGACGCCCAAAAGCGGGATTCCAGATGTCGGACATGTGGGGTTCAAGATCCCCGCGGATCGTGCCGATGAGAGCCGCAGCAAGCTGGATCCGGATACTATGCCGGAGCCTTCAATGGCTCCGGATGCGGGCAGGCGGCCCCTCGCTAGGGAGGGCGAGCCGTCCGTGCCGATGACTTCCGTGACGCCAGAGGCGTCGGATAGTCTGCTGGAAGCGCTTCGCGGCACTTCCATGGATGACGAGCACCGTACTCTTATGGGTGCGGTGATTCAGAAGGTTCTGTCCGCCAAGCGCGGACTGACCGAAGCGTGTACCAGCCTCCTGACAGGCTTTGAGGTAAGTAATAAAAATGTGTGAAATTACCACCCGATAGGTAGTAGCCCCTGATACTCTGTTTGGTGTTCGGAAGGAAAAGCCAAATGGAGGGTCAATTATAATCCGCAGGAGTCTAATAATAAATATTCATGTGAATAAGCAGGTTGTGCTGCTTGCCGCTGCTGCCCGCACAGCCGAGGTTGCCGAACTAAAGCGGGACCTGGAGCAGGCGCAAGGAGAGCTCGACCTCACGAAGAGGCAGCTTGAAGGGAACAAAGGTGAGTGATTCCCCGCTCTTATGTATTTAAGGATGGATAAAATTGGTTACTCTAACACCGAAGTGTTGTGACTGTGTAACAGGGGCCGCCGCCGAAGTGGCATCCTTGAAGAAAGCGATGTCCGAGGCCGGAGACAAGGTGGCCTTGGAATGCAAGGAGCGCGAAAAGAAAAGTGCCAGAGTGGGCGAGGTACAGCAAGAGCTCCAGGACCTCGGCAAGAAGTTCGAGTCCATGGAGCATGATCTGAAGATGAAAGAGGCCGAGCATGTGAAGGCCCTTGTGAGTATGAAAGACGCCAAGGCCGAAGCCGAGAAGGCACAGCAGGAACCCAGGAGGCCAAAAAGATAGCGGCGGGTAAGAAATTCTTTATGCAAAGCAAACATGTGGAGGAGGCATTTCTTTTACTTACCCGAATTCGGAGCTCTCCAGGGGCATTCGCAGATCTGCCACGCAGCATATCAGATGCCACGGAGTTCTACCATGCCCAAGAGGGGAGCTCAACGGATAAGCTGTTATGGTCCCAGTATGCTGGGGCCGAACAACCAATGCCTCTGAGTGACCAACTGAAGCAGTTGGTCGAACTCCACAGGGCGGCCGAAGTGGCTATGAAAGATTTCATAGTCCGGATGTGGTCTGTTGAGCCCCTGCCCACTAGCTACTTCGGCCTGATCAAGCGGATGGTGAATGCCTGTCCGCGGCTTGAAGTAATCAAGCGATCCGTTTGCATTGAGGGTTCCCGCCGGGCCTTTGCCCGCACGAAGGTGCATTGGGGCAAGCTGTATGCGGAGAAGCTGGTGAAGGACGGTCCGCCGGAGGGCAAGGCGCATCGCCATCCCGAGAAGTACTATGATGGCATTATGAAGGGCGCTCATCTTGTGGCCGATGAATGTACCAAGGACAAGATCTTTGACTAAATGTACCTCTGTCGTTGTTGTAATTTAAAGACGAAGTTACTTGTGCTATGTAGCACTGTTTGATTTAAAATATTACCTTCTGTGCGGCTATTTATAGAATACTGAAAGTAGGCCAGTCATCGGCTTCCGCCCCCACGCAACTAGTACCGGGGTGTTCCTGGAAAAACCCGGATACTCTTTATCCAAATTTTTGGTCCCTTAAGGAGGTATCCGGCGTAGCGAACAAGGCAATCGGACTATGCGACTTTATAACTTTCACTTAGCCATAGAAGTCTATAATTTTAAATTTCGGCGAAGCCCCTAGAATTCAGAAGGACAAATTGGGGCGCTATATATGCCTAAATCGGACGAAGTCGATTCCTCACCTAAAGCGGAAAAATCTTTAAGGATTTTAAGACCTCTCAAACAGTGACCAACTCTCACCGCATCATGCCGGTCAGTTTTTGGCTTTCTCTACTGAGGTGCTCGTCCAAAAGAACCGGGACACAATCGCAGTAGTTCTCCCTGCACTACCTTAGCCAATATAACGGAATGTAAGGTACCAAAACAAGGGAGCCGGGCTAACCCAACTGTGGACCCAAGACATGATTCGGAGCTGATGCATATAGTGCTATAAGTTCGGGGTGCCGCACTGTTAAAAGTGTTCGGACTTTACTTGCCGTATTATGGGGCGCCAAGAGAAGCCCCTGGCAAACTGACCGTACCAAGGTGTACAGATGCAATATCAAATAAACATTTGTAAGAAAAAAATGCTCAAATAAGAATAATAAGTTGACGCTACATATGATCTCCCATTGATGAATAATACGTTTAAGCGTATGTTTACAATGAATGCATTAAGCGGAGATAAATTGGACTATTTGACATGTCCTATCCAGGGACATATGATCGTAAATAGATTCCACCTGGGTATTTCCTTCTGTGCGCAAAGCCTGTTGCCTTCTTGGTTTTCTCCCCTGTATAGGTCCGACAATCCGGCTCTTCTGAAGAGGCTGCCCTAAGGCAGTGTCCTGAAAGAAATAAAAAAAGGAAGGGGGGTTTATGAAAGTATGCTGCGGTGATACCGCACTGTTAACTGAGTCACTTCTGCGCATCCGCCTGTGCCCATGGTATTTTGAGTGTGTAATTGTGTACGCGTGGCACGAATGCTGCTTTGATGGGGTTTGAGCGGAGGCCGGACTGATAGTCACGCTCTTGGCGTGCCTGGTGATCCTGTTGCGGGGTGCTCCGAACTCGCTTGACGCTGCTTGAGGTTGTCGTCGCCGGATTGGTGGTTTGCCGAAGGAGGCCGCACTGTACTTCAGCCGCGAGGGCTGCAGTATGCTCTTCTATACGGAGAGAGCGGTCCATGTTTCTGTTGACTGTTATGACCCCGCGCGGGCCTGGCATCTTGAGCTTGAGGTATGCATAGTGTGGTACCGCATTGAATCTAGCGAATGTGGTTCGTCCGAGAAGTGCGTGGTAACCACTACGGAAAGGGACGATATCGAAGATTAACTCTTCACTTCGGAAGTTGTCCAGAGATCCGAAGACCACTTCCAATGTTATAGAGCCCGTACAGCGGGCCTCTACTCCAGGAATTACACCCTTAAAGGTGGTTTTGGTGGGCTTGATCCTTGAAGGGTCGATGCCCATTTTGTGCACTGTGTCCTGATAAAGCAGGTTCAGGCTGCTGCCGCCGTCCATAAGGACTCGCTGAGGTGGAATCCGGCGATGATTGGGTCTAAGACCAATGCAGCTGATCCGCCGTGACGGATGCTAGTAGGATGATCCCTACGATCAAAGGTGATCGGACAAGCTGACCATGGGTTGAATTTGGGGGCGACTGGCTCCATCGCATAGACGTCCTGTAGTGCTCGCTTCCGTTCCCGCTTGGGGATGTGAGTGGCGTAGATCATGTTGACCATTTTCACCTGGGGGGAATATCTTCTGTCCCCCCGTGTTCGGACACTGGGGCTCCTCGTCATCGTCGTTGTGCAGCCCCTTGTCCTTGTTTTTGGTGTTTATTTTGCCGACCTGTTTGAACACCCAGCAGTCTCTGTTGGTGTGGTTGGCTGGCTTGTCCGGGGTGCCATGAATTTGGCACGAGCGCTCCAGTATACGGTCCAGACTGGATGGTCCCTGATTGTTTCTTTTGAACGGCTTCTTCCGCTGACCGGATTTGGATCCACTGAATCCGGCGTTGACTGCCGTGTCTTTGGTGTTGTCGCCGTTGTTCCGTCGCTTGTGTCTGTTGCGCCGTGGCTTGCCGTTCTTGTCACGGACGTCCGAAGTGCCAGAGTGTGGTGTGGTGCTGCTGCGAGCCAACCAGCTGTCCTCGCCTACGCAAAAGCGGGTCATAAGTGTCGTGAGGGCTGCCATGGACTTGGGTTTTCACTGGCCGAGGTGTCAGGCGAGCCACTCATCACGGATATTACGCTTAAAAGCCGCCAGGGCTTCAGCATCCGGAGAGTCGACTATTTGGTTCTTTTTAGTTAGGAACCGAGTCCAGAATTTCCTGGCTGACTCCCCGAGCTGTTGAGTAATGTGGCTCAAGTCACCGGTGTCCCGTGGTCGCATATATGTGCCCTGGAAGTTGTCGAGGAATGCGTCTTCCAGGTTTTCCCAACTGCCAATGGAATTTGCTTGCAGGCTGTTTAGCCAGTGTTGGGCTAGTCCTTTGAGCTTAAGGGGAAGATACTTGATGGCGTGTAGATCGTCTCCGCGGGCCATGTGAATGTGGAGAAGGAAATCTTTGATCCATACTGCGGGGTTTGTTGTGCCATCGTATGATTCGATGTTTACGGGTTTGAACCCTTCTGGGAATTCATGATCCATCACTTCGTCTGTGAAGCAGAGGGGGTGTGCGGCGCCTCTGTGCCGGGCTATGTGGCTATGCAGTTCGAATTGGTCTGGGTTGCTGTGTTCGGCCCGGCCGGACTTGTTGATAATGTATCCGGCATGACGGTCATCGTCGCGCGCTGGGGCGCGCCCCCGCGATCCGTAGATCGATCTTGGTTGTCCTGCTTTGTTTCCCAGTATATCTTGCAGGTCTTGCCTGTTGCCCCGGGCCATAGTGTATTGGTGTGGAGGTGCGGGCTGGTATTCGGGCTGATATCCCGTTTTATCCCAGCCACGGGGTGGCCGATCAGCCGTTTGGCGCTTGAGTCCGTATTCCTCGGCTGCCAGGACTTCAGTCCATCTATCTGTGAGCAGGTCTTGATCAGCCTGGAGTTGCTGCTGCTTCTTTTTCAGGCTCCTGGCAGTGGCCATAAGCCGACGCTTGAAGCGCTCCTGCTCCACAGGATCCTCAGGCACGCCGAACTCATCGTCGCCGAGGCTAATCTCGTCTTCGGAGGGGGCATGTAGTTGTCCTCCTCCGGATATCCGTTGGTCGCCTGTTCGTCTGGGCTGACCTGCTCATCATCCTGCTCGTCCTGCTCGAAGGCGGGCTGATCAGGGTTGTATTCCTCTTCGGCACCGTCCGGATTGTTTTCGTCTCCTGGGCCGGTATTGCTGTGGAGGGGCTTGGAGTGGCGTCGACGACGCCCATGCTTTGTTTTTCTCCCTGAAGGGTTATCCTCCGTTATCTCATCGCCATTGGTTTCTTTTGGAGTGTCCACCATATATATATCGTATGAGGAGGTGGCTGTCCACCGCCCTGTGAGCGGTGGTTCCTGTACTTCTCCCGCATCGTCGTCCATACCGTCGATGTCTTCGGAGTCGAAGTCAAGCACGTCGGTTAGATCATCGATCATGGCAATGAAGTGGGTGGTGGGTGGGCAGCGAATTCCTTCGTCGCCTGCTTCCCACTCAAGCCGGACATAGTTCGGCAAGGAGCCTCCTGACAAAGAGAGAGATTTTAATGAGTTCAGCATGTCGCCAAAGGGCGAGTGCTGGAAGATGTCCGCAGTGGTAAACTCCATCACCGGAGCCCAACCTGGCTCGGCTGGCTCGAGAGTGCGTGGACTGGAACCAACAATCGGATACGAGTGCGGGGGTCCGGAGGTACAGTCTTCCACAGAGGTGAGGCCTTTGTTCGGCTCCACCACCGATGAGTGTTCGGCCTGCGAGGCGGGGTCCATCCCTCCATCCTTAGGCAACGCAGCCAGCTCCGGATTTAGGTCCAGGGCTATTGCATGGGTGATATCCCGAGCATTGTCCGACAGCAGGTCTAAGACGTGCTCGTCGTGACTGTCCGGTACTCCTGGCACATGCCCGAATCCGTCGAAGATCAAGTCTCCGCGAATGTCGGCCGTGTAATTCAAGTTTCCGAACCTGACCTGGTGGCTAGGGGCATAGCTATCGATCTGCTCCAGATGGCCAAGCGAATTGGCCCGTAGTGCGAAGCCGCTGAACACGAAAATCTATCTGGGGAGAAAGGTCTCGCCCTGGACCATGTTGTTGACGATCGGGGGCGCCATCAAGCCTTGTAGCGACGACACAGAGGAACTCTTATTGAAAGCACCAATGTCGGTGTCAAAACCGGTGGATCTCAGGTAGGGGGTCCCGATCTGTGCGTCTTAGGCTGATGGTAACAGGAAGCAAGGGACACAATGTTTACCCAGGTTCGGGCCCTCTCAATGGAGTTACAACCCTACTTCCTGCTTGATTAATATTGAAGATATGAGTAGTACAAGAGTAGATCTACCATGAGATCGTAGAGGCTAAACCCTAGGAGCTAGCCTATGATGATTATGATTGTAATTGTGATCGGCCTTCTAAGGACCAACCTCTCCGGTTTATATAGACACCGGAGAGGGCTAGGGTTTATATGGAGTCGGTTACAAGGAAGGAAATACAATATCCGGATCCCCAAGCTTGCCTTCCACGCAAAGGAGAGTCCCATCCGGACACGGAACGGAGTCCTTAGTCTTGTATCTTCACGCTTCAATAGTCCGGACGATGTAAACAGTCCAGCTGTCCGGATACCCCCTAATCCAGGACTCCCTCAGCACCAACGTAGTAACAACACTCCTCTAGTACTATCGCTCGTCTCCCTCTTCTATGAAGTCACCCGACTTGCGAGGCCGGGGAGTGTGCCTATGGTCGGCTCTCAATTGCGGTCCCACATGTGTGTGCAAACGCAATATGACGCGCGTTCCATTTGGAGAGCAGCGTGCTAGACCGATCGACCGTCTGGGGTGCGACACGAACGCGACGGGAGTGTTGTATACTCCGTACATGTGTACTGCCGTTTTCTAGAGGCTTTGCTCCATGGCACAATCCATGGATACAAAATTAGTATACTGTACTATTTAAAAGTCGAGGGTGGGGCTTTTTGTCGGTGTCAAAACCGGCGAATCTCGGGTAGGGCGTCCCGAACTGTGCGTCCAAGGCTAATGGTAACAGGAGGCGGGGGACACAATGTTTACCCAGGTTCGGGCCCTCTCGATGGAGATAATACTCTACTTCCTACTTCATTGATCTTGATGATATGAGTATTACAAGAGTTGATCTACCACGAGATCGTAGAGGCTAAACCCTAGAAGCTAGCCGATGATTATGATTGTTGTTGGTCCTACGGACTAAACCCTCCAGTTTATATAGACACCGGAGGGGATAGGGTTACACAAAGTCGGTTACAGAGCAGGAAATCTACATATCCGAATTGCCAAGCTTGCCTTCCACGCAAAGGAGAGTCCCACCCAAACACAGGACGAAGTCTTCAATCTTGTATCTTCATAGTCCAATAGTCCGGCACAAGTACATAGTCCAGCTGTCCGAGGACCCCCTAATCCAGGACTCCCTTAGTAGCCCCTGAACCAGGCTTCAATGACGATGAGTCCAGCGCGCAGATTGTCTTTGGCATTGCAAGGTGGTTCCTTCTCCGAATACTCCATAGAAGATTTTGAACACATGAATCCTGTCCAGCTATGCAAAATAAATTCCACATACCACCGTAGAGAGCACAATATTCCACAAATCTAATCCGCTGACAATTTTTCATAGCGTGACATCACGTCGCGGCCCGGTCATTATACGAACCGTTTTTCCCAGCCTGCTACTGCACGTATTGCGAGGCAGTTTTATTGGTACGTCTTGTCGAAGCAGAGATCATGTTCCCCTTATCACGGGATTCTCATCAATATGGGTGTGGGTAACCCAATCATGCCTGTTAGTATGACTCCTCGATTTTAGGCAAGTTAAAAACGGCCACGCGGAGGGCGCTTGATATTCACCCTCTTTATAAAGGGGCCAAGACTTGTCCTTTTCTTTCCACGCTCGATCCTTCCCTTCCCCTACCTCGAGTTCCAACACCCAAGGTTCAGGCTAAGCGCTCCGGACCTTCAACCATGTCCGGATCCAACCTTCTAGGGCGGTGGATGGCCTCTTGTGTCACAGAGGAGGACATCAAGAATCTTAGGGAGGCTAGGTATCTAATCGCCGAAATCCCCCACAGGCTACCTGCTCAAGGGCAGGTTATCCCCACTCCCGAACCCAACGAGAGTGTCGTATTTGTTTCACACTTCCTTCGAGGACTAGGCTTTAGTCTTGATCCCTTCGTAAGAGGGCTCATGTTCTATTACGGGCTAGATTTCCATGATCTAGTTACAGATTCCATCCTTCACATCTCGTCGTTTATCATCGTGTGTGAGGCCTTCCTATGCATTACCCCACACTTCGACCTATGGCTCAAGACCTTCAATGCGAAGCCGAAGATGATCGACGGGCGACACGCGGAGTGCGGAGGCGCTATAATAAGCAAAGGTGCCGACGCCCTATGGCCAAAGGGTTCCTTCCCGGAGGTGTCCAACTTATGGCAACGGGAGTGGTTCTACATCACAGCACCCCGAGGTACAAAGCGGGCAGCTGCCCCAGTCTTCCGCTCGGGCCCTCCACCCCAACAACCATCATGGGTCAACAAAGGGCTGGACTGGGGGCTAGTTAATGACGTGCTGACATTGCAAAGCCGCATCTGAGGTCTCCTCAAGAGGGATGTCAGTCTCGTCAACGTAATGCAAGTAATGTTAGTTCATCAGGTCCTACGATGCCAATGTCGATCTCTCCGTATGTGGGAGTTCAGCCCAGAAGGACCACGAACCATTCAACACTTCTTCGGCATGATGCTCGAAGGAATGTATCATTTATTCTTCGGATCACGAATAAAGTGTCCGGACACCACCTAGGATGTGGATCTGAACTGCAACCGTCCAGATACTCAAGTAAGCAACTCCGCGACCGAACATGCTATTATTATATTTGTCACAACATCATTCTGAAAAATTTCCCTTGGCCAGGACTGATAAGAAAGGCGGAGAGGATCAGGTGTTCGGCCCCTCTTCCCAAAGGCTCGCTGGATCCTATTCTAACCAGGATGCTGACTCGCGCACCCTATCAAGTGCCATCGGGAGAAGATGAGGGGAGGAATAGAGAAGCCGAAAGCGGGCTTCATACGTTACACATCCAAACCGGTGGAATTAGTGCCTCCGCGCGGGAGGGTGATCGGGGAGGTGAATCTAAAATCCCCTCTCCCCACGGGAAGAAAAGGACCGCCTTTGAAGACTTGGAAATGGAGGTTTCCAAACGAGGGAAGAAACCTTCGCCAAGGGGGCCTGGCCCAGAGGGTGTCCTTACCGCACAGTGACCGCAAGGGGAGCAGCCATCAACCGATCCGTAAGTGAACAAAGGCACTTTGTAAATATATCCTGCTTTTTGTCTGAGAATAACAACCGAGACATATGTTTTGCAGTCCGGCTCATTGCCCTTCTAAACAAAGTTCGTCTTCAGGGGATCTTCTTTCGGAGATGATGGAGAGCGAAACGCCTCCCCCTGCTTCCCCGCCTCGTGAGACGGACAACCCTGAGGTGTCATTGCGGAGGATTTCTCCTGATCCGCAAAGCCCAGAAGGTAATTCTTCGGCCGCCCGAAGTCCGGGGTCCTTGGTTCCTAAGGAGACCAACAGAAAAAAAAACCCGGGACTATCCAGTGTACAATTGGACACATTGATGGATCTTTTGGAGCAAGCGGCTATCTCAGAGGCACATCGTACCTTAATGGGTACGGTGGTTGAGAGGATCTCATCCGCCAAAAGCGGGTTGAATGAAGCTTTTACGAGCCTACTAAGAGGCTTTGAGGTACGTAAAGTTATATATATATATATATATATATATATATATATATATATATATATATATATATGACTGTACCGCACATGCTAGGTGTGCTCTGTATAGATAGTAGTCCCTGAGACTCTTGTTGCCGTCCAGAGGTGGCAAACAGAGGATCATAGTCTCAGGTAATGATAGCGTTGCTTTCATGCGCAGGCGGCTGAGGGTCCGGCGGCTGATCGGACTGCTGATTTTGCCGAATCGAGGCGGCAGCTTGACGTGGCGGATGTGGACATCACGCTTGTGAACAAACGGCTTGACGAGGCACAGGGTATGTATATTCGGGTGGTCAGCAAATATTAAGAGGAGCATGATGCTAGTATCTATAATATGCTTTGACCGCAGATGGAGTTGTCGCCGTGGAGACCCTTCGGGCAGAACTTGCCCGAGCCAAGGAACAAGCCAGGAAAAGTGATGCGGCCGCCCAGAAGGCAGCCGAAGAGTTAAAAGCCAAACAGCCTGCTCATCGCCAGAGCCAAGACAAAATAGCCGACATGGCTCTTGACCTACAAAATGCCGCCAACCCATATGATCTCCTCGAAAGGGAAAGCCAAGCGAAAACGGCTGACCTGAAGAAGGCCTTGGAAGTTGCCAAGGAAATGCGCTCTGAAATTAGATCACGTGGGAGGAGCTTCGCCAAGCCGGAGATATCACAGCTGGGAAGCTCTTTTTATTGCGGACGAAGTTTGGCAATCCGAAGTATGCCCCTCTTGATCAACTGTGGAGTTCTGCAGACGCATACTTGGATTTAGCAAAGAGTGCTGCTGATGCGACTGAGTATTTCAAAGATCAGAAAGATCATGAGGTGGAAAGATTGTTTTGGTCGCAGTTCAGTAATCTGAGGCGTCCGTTGCTGTTGAATGAGCAAATGGCCGAGTGGGCCGAGCTCCATAGGTTGTGTGGGCTTGCCATGAAGACTGTCGTGGATTATCTATGGCTGAAGGAACCAAGTCCGGATAGCTATTTTGGTTTAGTGCAACGATTTCTTCGTGCTGTGCCACATATCGACGCTGCTAAGAGGTCGGCGTGCATAGTAGGTGCACGGGTGGCTCTTGCCCGTTGAGGGAGTCCTGGACTAGGGGGTGTCTGGACAGCCGGACTATCATCATCCGCCGGACTCCAAGACTACGAAGATACAAGATTGAAGACTCCGTCCCATGTCCGGATGGGACTTTCCTTGGCGTGGAAGGCAAGCTTGGCGATACGGATATGTAGATCTCCTACCATTGTAACCGACTCTGTGTAACCCTAGCCCTCTCCGGTGTCTATATAAACCGGAGGGCTTTAGTCCGTAGGACATAACCTCCATTACAACAATCATACCATAGGCTAGCTTCTAGGGTTTAGCCTCCTTGATCTCGTGGTAGATCTACTCTTGTACTACCCATATCATCAATATTAATCAAGCAGGACGTAGGGTTTTACCTCCATCGAGAGGGCCCGAACCTGGGTAAAACATCGTGTCCCTCGTCTCCTGTTACCATCCGCCTAGACGCACAGTTCGGGACCCCCTACCCGAGATCCGCCGGTTTTGGCACCGACATTGGTGCTTTCATTGAGAGTTCCTCTATGTCATCACCGATAGGCTCGATGGCTTCTTCAATCAACAACGCTGTCCAGGGTGAGACTTTTCTCCCCGGACAGATCTTCATATTCGGCGGCTTCGCACTGTGGGCTAATTCACTTGGCCATCTGGAGCAGATCGAAAGCTACGCCCCTGGCCGTCAGGTCAGGTTCGGAAGCCTAAACTTCACTTCCGACATCCGCGGGGACTTGATCTTCGACGGGCTCGAGCCACAGCCGAGCGTGCCGCACTGTCATGATGGGCATGATCTAGCTCTGCCGCCGGACAGTGCCTTGGTGGCCGCACACGAATCCGCTCCGGCCCTTAGTCCGGAGCCGATCGCCCAGATCGAGGACCGGTGGCTGGACACCGCCTCGGGGGCTGCAACTTCCACGGCGATGGAGCCGAACACTAACCTTGTCCCTTGCAAAGCTCGTGACTCCGAGGTGCAGGACTCCCTGCCGGACTCCGAACCTCCCGCGCCCCTGCCAATCAAGTCTGATTGGGCGCCGGTCATGGAGTTCACCGCCGCGGACATCTTCCAACACTCGCCCTTTGACAACATCCTAAATTCGCTAAAACATCTCTCGCTATCCGGAGAGACCTGGCCGGACTATGGCCAGGACGATTGGGATACGGACGACGAAGAAATTCAAGGCCCACCCACCACCCACTTTGTAGCCACTGTCGACGATCTAACAGACATGCTAGACTATGACTCCGATGACATCGACGGTATGGACGACGATGCCGGAGACGAACAAGAGCCATCCGTGCGTATATCTTTTTAGATCCTCAGTCCGGCTTTTCTTTCCGAACACCGAACCGAGCATCAGGGGCTACTGTCTATGCGGTATTACATTACATAATTTTAACTTCTTACCTCAAAGCCTGTTAGAAGGCTGCTGCAGGCTTCGGTCAGCCCGCTCTTTGCGAGCTGAACCTTCTGGATCACCGCACTCATGATAGTGCGGTGTTCTTCCTCGATGGAAGCGCCTTTGAGCACCTCCAGCAAGTTGTCCGGCGCCTCTGGTTGGATGGAGGCCGCCAGTGTCACGGTCTTTCCCTTCTTACGAAGGGGTCGCCTGCCGGACTCTGGAACCACTGCAGGTTCCGGCGTAGAGTCCGGCGCAAAGTCCGGGAGGCTGCCTTGCGGCACCTTCGGAGCCTCCTCCTGATGGGTCCCTTTCTGGGATCCCACCTCGACGTCCTCATCGGCGCGAGGGGTGGAGGCAGTCGGGATGGAATCCACATCTGACGGAGCCAACGACCCGCTCGATGAAGCGGGGAGATCATCATCGGCTAGACTGCAGGCAGTATGCGGCATTAGAAGGACACTATGTGACACAAAAGAAATTGCAGATCATTCAGGGATCCGGATACTTACGATCTCGCCTGAGGCCTGGCCCTTGAGGGCCACTCTTCACCGCCAACGTTGGTGTTGGCGGAGTTGTCCGCGGGAATAGTTCTTCCCCTCTTGGACCCTTCGGCCTCCCCTGTTGGGGAAGCCTTCCTCTTCCTCTCTCCCTCCTCTGGGAGAGAATCTTCTTCCTCCTCCTCATCTTCGGGGGAGGAGTCCGCCTCGGAGTCGTCGAAGACCTGAAAACGGGAACTCTTTCGAGTGCCCGTGGCCACCTTCTTGGCCTTCTTCTCCGGCACCACATGCGGTGCCGGAACCAGCAACCCCGCTAGACGGGCGTCCACTAGGTCTTCTGGCATGGGAGCTAGGTAGATGAGCTGCTCGGCCTTCTTCATCCATTCCTGTCAAAGGAAAAGGGAGATTAAAACCCGCTTAGGGTTGAACTATTAACAACAAGTGTCCCGTAAAGGGGTAGAATCACTTACCTCGTCAGCTGGACGCTGCGAGTGAAATCCGCGATCTTCCGTCGCGGATGCGGGGGCTTCGGCGCCCTTAAACAGCACCCTCCAGGCGCCTTCGTATGTCGTGTCGAAGAGCCCGATCAATGCCTGGTGTTGTTCCGGATTGAACTCCCACAGGTTGAATGCCCGTTCTTGGCATGGGAGAATCCGGCGGACAAGCATGACTTGGACCACGTTAACCAGCCTGAGCTTTTATTCACCAGCTTCTGGATACAGGCTTGGAGTCCCGTCAGCTCCTTCGAATTACCCCACAGCAAGCCCTTCTCTTTCCAGGAGGTGAGCTGCGTGGGGATTCCAGATCTGAACTCGGGGGCCGCCGCCCACGTAGGGTCGCGCGGCTCGGTGATATAAAACCAACCCGATTGCCACCCCTTGACGGATTCCACGAAGGCCCCTTCGAACCAAAGGATGTTGGGCATCTTGCCCAACATGGCGCCTCCACACTCCGCTTGAGTGCCCTTCACTACCTTCGGCTTGACATTGAAGGTCTTGAGCCACAAGCCGAAGTGGGGCTGGATGCAGAGGAAGGCCTCGCACACGACGATAAACACCGAGATGTTGAGGATGAAGTTCGGCGCCAGATCATGGAAATCCAGGCCGTAGTAGAACATGAGCCCCCGGACAAAGGGGTGGAGTGGAAAGCCCAGGCCGCAGAGGAAGTGGGGAAGGAAAAAGACCCTCTCATGGGGCCTGGGGGTGGGGATGAGCTGCCCCTCGTCGGGCAGCCGGTGCGCGACATCGCCGGAAAGGTATCTGGCGCTGCGCAGCTTTGTGATGTGCTCCTCCTTGACGGTGGAGGCCAACCATTTACCTCCCGCTCCGGACATGGTCGGAGAAGGTCGAGATGAGATGCGCGAACTTGGGCGCTGGAGCTCGAGTGCGCGGAGATGGATAAGCAAAGGAGGAAGAGGGCGTAGGTGAAAAGGTGAATCCTTATCCCTTATATATAGGCGGACGAAGACTATGTGTCCCCACTAGCCCGGTAAAACTCGCTTATCTCCCAAGCGCCACCATCAATGGCGCGGTTGGGTTACCCACGTCCGTATTGATGAGAATCCTGGAATAAGGGGAACACGATCTCTGCTTCGACAAGACGTGCCAAGGAAACCGCTTCGCTAAACGCGCTGAGGCGGTATAATAAAAAAACGATTCAAGTAAAGGCTTGGTAGTGGTGTGACGTCATGCCGCAAAAACGTCAGCAGATTGAACTTGTGTACATTTTATTCTCTCTACAGTGGAATGTGGAATTTATTTTGCAGAGCCGGACACTATCCTGGTGTTCATGATCTTCTCTGGGTTATTTAAGGGAGGAACCCGCCTTGCAATCCCGAACATTATGCGCGCCGGACTTATCGTCATTGAAGCCTGGTTCAGGGGCTACTGAGGGAGTCCTGGACTAGGGGGTGTACGGACAGCCGGACTATCATCGTCCGTCGGACTCCAAGACTACGAAGATACAAGATTGAAGACTCCGTCCCGTGTCCGGATGGGACTTTCCTTGGCGTGGAAGGCAAGCTTGGCGATACGGATATGTAGATCTCCTACCATTGTAACCGACTCTGTGTAACCCTAGCCCTCTCCGGTGTCTATATAAACCGGAGGGCTTTAGTCCGTAGGACATAACCTCCATTACAACAATCATACCATAGGCTAGCTTCTAGGGTTTAGCCTCCTTGATCTCGTGGTAGATCTACTCTTGTACTACCCATATCATCAATATTAATCAAGCAGGATGTAGGGTTTTACCTCCATCGAGAGGGCCCGAACCTGGGTAAAACATCGTGTCCCTCGTCTCCTGTTACCATCCGCCTAGACGCACAGTTCGGGACCCCCTACCCGAGATCCGCTGGTTTTGACACCGACACCCGTGTTAAGACATATTGGGCGACGATGGAGGCCACCACTGTTGCAACCGGGGGTCCTCCCGGGTGCCAGGACTCGCCCGAGCACTATTTTGAAGAAGTCCTAGAAGGTGCCCGTTTAATAGAGGCTCAGTGCTCAAAGAATACCATGTTCCAGTGACATGTATCTTGATTGTAAAAACAATGCTATTTTGATTATAAAGGCTGTATTTATACTTTTGCCCGTAAAGTATTATAGTGCCTCCTGTGCGGCCATTTATGTATGTATGTATATAACCTAAAAGTTTGCAGTCGTCGGCTTCAGCCCCCACGCAAATAATGCAGGGGTGTTCGGTAAAGCACATGGTCACACTTGATCCAACATCTTGGTCCGTTTGAGGAGGTGATAGCGCGGTGAACAAGGCAATCGGACTATATAGATTTAACACTTTCACTTAGCCATAGGAGTTTGACGGTGGGGCTACTATATAGCCCCTGGTACTTCTGCGTTCATCCGAATACGGTGCGCGTACATACGTGACCGGAAGACTTGTCCTTTGTTAATGCGGAGGAATCGCGAAGATTCCGCTGAGTCATCGAGTGGTTGACCAGTCTCTCGCTTTATCATGACAGTCAGTTTTCGGCTTTCTCTACTGAGGTGCTCATCCAGGTGTACCAGGGCATAATCGCAGTAGTTCTCTCGGTGCCACCTTAGCCGATAGAGTGGAACGTAAGGTAGCAAAACACGGTAGCCAGGCAAACCCAACTATTGACTAAAGACATGAGTCGGAGCTGATGCATATAAGGCCAAACTCATGACGCCGAACACTCCCGAAGGTGTTCGGACTTTAAAACATATACTGGGCTGAGTACTGCCCTCGATAATGAGCCCTGAATATCCAGACATGTGCATTAAGCTGGCGCGACGAAATGCCAATAACGCCAGTATCCCTCTCGGTTGTTTTAAGTGCCCGGAGGGTGTGAAGCAACAAGAGACAATAAAAAACGGTTTACCCGGGGTCTTAATCTAAAAAGAAACCTTTGAACGGGGCCCTGCCACACGTCTATGCCTTTGTCTCCCTTGTGCCATATCCTGGAAGGGTGTAGCACGATGATCATCTGTAAAAAAGAAAAACCCAGGTGAAAGAATCTGGTGTAATCGTGTGAAAAGTTCGTTATGCTTAATGAACCATGGAAATGCAATCTATTATTGTATTAATAGGGTCGAGCCGAACTATGGCCCTTTTTACATGCAGGCAGCCCCTAGCACCACCTATGGGGGTATATCCATCGACCCAAGCTCAGGTTTATCTGGGCTGCTACAACTAGTGGTGCGATGGACACGTCTAACCGTGTCCGTGGTCTTGACGACTGATCATTTATTCTGGTTGGAGAGGCCGCTTAGTGGTTCGGCTGATAGTCACCACATATTCTTCCGCACGTAAGGAACACTCTGTATTTCCGCTAATTGTGATGACGCCACGTGGACCGGGCATCTTAAGTTTAAGATAAGTGTAATGTGGAACTGCATTGAAACGAGCGAAGGTCGTTCTTCCGAGTAGTGCATGGTAGCCGCTTCAGAATGGAGCGATGTCGAAGATTAGTTCTTCGCTTCAGAAGTTGTCGGGCGAACCGGATACAACCTCTAGTATTAGAGAGCCCGTGCAGCAGGCTTCTACACCTGGTATTACTCCTTTAAAGGTAGTATTACTTTGGCTGATTCTTGACGGGTCTATCCCCATCTTGCGGACAGTGTCCTGATATATCAGATTAAGACTACTGCCGCCATCCATGAGGACTCGGGTGAGATGATATCCGTCAATTATTGGGTCGAGCACCAAGGCGGCCGAACCTCCATGCCGGATACTAGTCGGATGATCCCTGCGATCGAAAGTGATCGGGCAGGCCGACCATCGGTTGAATTTGGGGGGCAACTGGTTCTACAGCGTATACATCTCGGAGTGCGCGTTTGCGCCTCCTCTTTTGTATGTGGGTTGCGTAAATCATGTTCACTGTTTTGACCTCTGGTGGAAATTGTTTTTGTCCCCTAGTGTTCGGCTGGCGCGGTTCGTCCTCGTCTTCACTTGGCGCCTCCCTCCCCTTGTGTTCGGCATTTAGCTTGCCGGCCTGCTTGAAGACCCAGCATTCTCTGTTGGTTTGATTGCAGGTTTTTTGGGGGTGCCATGAATCTGACATGATCTGTCTGGAATTTTGTTTAGGCTGGACGGCCCATCTCTGCTGCCTTTAAATGCCTTTTTCCGGTTACCGGGTTGAGAGCCCCTGAATCCGGCGTTTACCACCGTGTTGTCTGGGTTGTCTTCATTGTTTCAACGCTTGTTTTTACTGCGTCGCGGCTTCCCATTGTCATCCCTGACTTCGGATGTGCCTGGGTCGCTGGTGCCGCTGCGGGCCAACCAGTTGTCTTCGCCCGCGCAAAAGTGGGTCATAAGGCTTGTTAGGGTTGCCATTGTCCTCAGTTTTTCCTGGCCGAGGTGTCTGGCGAGCCATTCGTCCCGGACACTGTGCTTGAAAGCCGCTAAGGATTCGGCATCCGGGAAGTCGATGATTTGATTCTTCTTGGTGAGAAATCTGTTCCAAAGCTTACAGGCTGACTCTCCGAGTTGTTGGATTAAGTGACTTAAATCGTCTGCATCCGGAGGTCGGACATAGGTCCCTTGAAAAGTAGCCCTGAAAGTGTCCTCAAGTTCTTCCCAACTTCCAATTGAGTTTTTGGGGAGGCTTTTCAACCAGTGCCGAGCTGGTCCTTTCAACTTGAGGGGCAGGTATTTGATGGCATGGAGATCATCTCTGCGAGCCATGTGGATGTGAAGAATAAAGTCCTCAATCCAGACTGTAGAGTCTGTCATTCCTTTCGTATGCCTCTATGTTTACGGGTTTAAATCCCTCTGGAAATTCGTGATCCAGCACCTCATCGGTGAAGCACACGGGGTGCATGGCACCCCTGTATTTGGATGTGTCATGGCATGCTGCCGACGGTTGTAGTGTTCGGTGTTGATTTCGAGCTAGTATTCGATCAGTATAGTCGTTTTGGTGGCTGCGATCCTGCGCCGGAGTGGGATTCCTAGATCCATAGATGGACCTTGTCATACCGGCTTTTTTGTCCAGGTGCTCACGTAAATCGTGTGCTGACTTGTATGCGGCGTCATTAGCCGCCCTGTCGCGGCCACGGGGTGGTCTGTTCGGCAGATCGGCCGTATTATTTTTCGGCGGAATGGTCTCTATAGCCTCGTCGTCGAATTCGGGTAACAGCTTGCGCTTTGGGTAGCTCTTTGTGTGGCAATCACCACCGTATTTTTTGTCAGTGTCGAGCACTTTGTTCCATCTGCGGTTGAGCGTATCCTCCGCAGCCTTAAGCCTTTGCTTCTGCTTCTTCCAGCTCCTCGCGGTGGCGATAAGCCTTTTGTGGAGGTCTTCTTGTTCCAAGTGCTTTTCTGGGATGATGAGTGCATCGTCGTCCGGATTGTTCTCCTTTCCGAAGACAGGTTGATGAGTTTTATTTTCAGCATCGCTGTGATCGGACAGCGGCCCCGGACTATGTTCGCCGTCCCCTGGCTCATCCTGCTCCATCGCTGGGTCCATGGGGTCGTCGTTACCTTTGGAGTCGACCGGGGTATTATTCTTTCTTGTGCTGTTATCATTGTTTTTGCTGTGGCGGGATTTAGAGCGGCGCCGACGTCGGCGCTTTGGTTGCTTCTCAAGAGGATTATCTTCCGTTGCATCCTTCCATTCCTCGCTGTTGTTAAATTTGGGTGTGTCCACCATGTATATATCATATGATGAGGTGGCCGTCCAGCACACTTTGGGCGGTGGTTCCTGTTCTTCTCCGGCATCGTCGTCCATACCGTCGATGTCTGCGGAGTCGAAATCAAGCATGTCGGTTGAGTCATCGACAGTGGCTATTAAGTGGGTGGTGGGTGGGGTATGAATTTATTTGTCGTCCGCTTCCCACTCAAGCCGGACATAGTTCGGCCAAGAGTCTCCTGACAGGAAGAGAGATTTCAGTGATTTTAGCACGTCTCCCAAAGGCGAGTGCTGAAAGATATCCGCGGAGGTAAACCCCATGATCGGTGCCCAATCAGATTCAATAGGCACGGATGCATGCGTTTCGGAGCCTATGGACGGAGACAAGTCCGAGGGTCCAATGACACAGACCTCATTGGAGGCGAAGTCTTTGTTCGGCTCTATCGCCGATGAGTATGCGGCCTCCATGGCGGGGTCTATCCACCCGTCCTCGGACAACATGGTCTACTCCGGATTTAGAGCCGGGGCAGCTGCAGGTGCGCTCTCCTGAACACCGTCTGATGGCAGACCTAAGTCATGTTCATCATGACTGTACGGCGCACCTGTCATGGGCTCAAATCCGTCGAAGATCAAGTCTCCACGGATGTCGACAGTGTAATTCAAGCTTCCAAACCTGACTTGATGGCCAGGGCGTAGCTATCGATCTGCTCCAAATGGTCAAGCGAGTTGGCCCGCAGTGCGAAGCCGCCGAATATGAAGATCTGTCCGGGGAGGAAAGCCTCACCCTGGATCGCATCGCTGTGGATGATTGAAGGAGCCATCAAGCCTTATCATGACAACACGGTGGAACTCTCAATGAAAGCACCAATGTCGGTGTCAAAACCGACGGATATCAGGTAGGGGTCTCGAACTGTGCGTCTAAGGCTAATGGTAATAGGAGGCGGGAGACACAATGTTTACCCAGGTTCGGGCCCTCTCGATGGAGGTAATACCCTACTTCCTGCTTGATTGATCTTGATGATATGAGTATTACAAGAGTTGATCTACCACGAGATCGTAGAGGCTAAACCCTAGAAGCTAGCCTATGATTATGATTGCTGTTGGTCCTACGAACTAAACCCTCTGGTTTATATAGACACCGGAGGGGGCTAGGGTTACACAGTGTTGGTTACAGAGAAGGAAATCTACATATCCGAATTGCCAAGCTTGCCTTCCACGCAAAGGAGAGTCCCACCCGGACACGGGACGAAGTCTTCAATCTTGTATCTTCATAGTCCAACAGTCCGGCACAAGTACATAGTTCGGCTGTCCGAGGACCCCCTAATCCAGGACTCCCTCACTTTTCCTGCGCGGTAGGCGGGGCAGTTCCGACTAGTCGGTTCGATAGAGAAGCGAGAAGATGAGGGAGTAGGCTGCTGCAAATGTAGGGCTGTGTGATTTGACAGCGAGTTACTGCTGGACAGGTGGGGCCCCGTGATTTGACTTGCCATTATCATTTTAACTGCGGCGCTACGACCGGCGTGAGTCTCCCGATTCCTGACCACCTCCATACAGGTGCCTCTCCCAATGCTCCACCATGTAGTAGAGGCTGGCTCTTGCATGAGAGCCCACTTCTCCACTTTTTCCTTACCTCTCTTTCCTCCACATATGCAAAAATGCCATGTAAAGTGCACTATTGTACTTACTTGCTACTACAGGTGCTAAGCTTGACACATATGCATAAAGTCTGATGTGGCAAGTTAATCAAGAATAGAGAGAGACTAGTTTGGTGACCCAAGGAAGAAGCAGTGCTAAGCGCGTGTACCTAGGGGAAAAGACAATTTTGAGTCTATAGCTAATTAAATGAAGCAAACTTAGCAACAAAAAACTAATAAGCACACCATTTCATTGGAAGAGGTCACTCCTTGGCAAATGCAATAAATACTACTCCCTGTGTCCCATAATATAAGAACGTTTTTGGCACTACACTAGTGTCAAAAACATTCTTATATTATGGGACGGAGGGAGTACGAAGAAAGAGACAAAGAGAAGTAAAAAAATACACTTATAGCCAACCTTATAGCTAACCTTGTTGTAGTATGAGTGACTAAGTGATGACTATGTATGACATGCCAACATCAGATAGCCTAATGCACCGTGTTAAATCTCCAAGGGCGCGACCGCGTGAGCGACGCGACGGTCGTGGTAGGCGCGAACATGATACGGGCTGCTGGCAGCCCTTGGATCTGAGATCAAACGGTCGCATGCTAAGTTGCTGAAAATTTGCAGAATAACCCTCCAGGATAGGATATTCACCCATAGGTCTAGAATCACGCCATGCAACCGTTCGATCTCATATCCAAGGGCTCTCGGAAGCCCGTATCATGGGAGAATGGAAAGCGACTACCCTGCCATTCGCACGCTGGCAGTTCGCTCCTACTCGTCCTCACACATCCTTTAATACTACGACAGTTCGCTCCTAGTTGTCCCGTCCTTTCACATTACGACAGTTCCACTAATCCTAACCCTCCTCCCAAATCCATGGTGTCCCAAATCTCCATGATCAACAGTGCGTACAAGGTTAGAACCATCACCGGTGATGAGTTCGACGTACCCGTTCTTCCGCGACGGTGAAAGGATGCCTTTCTCGCTTCAGATGCATGTTCGAAAACTCAGATGATGAGTGGGTCGCTGGGCTAGATGTTGAGTACACTACAGTCCTGGGACGAGAGAAGGATCTAAAGGACGAAGAGAGGAAGAAGCCCGCCGTGATCCATGCATGTTTGCGTGCATGACTTATGCTTGGTCTACCACATATGCAATGCCGATGTTGAATGCCTGGATTTTAGTAACTTCCTCGAGAGCAACCTAGTCAAATTTGTTACTGTAGACTTTACGAATGACGAACAAGTCCTGGGTCGGATAGGCCTCGTTGTAGGTAACCCCTTCGACCTCCAGAAGAATCGACTGCTGCCCTCCGGTGGCCAGCCTTCAATGCTGACCCTGGCAGGAGCCATGGTTCATCCTTCGTACCGTAAACTGGAGAAACCTTCATACACGTTTCATTGTTATGCATGGCAGCGAAATGTACTAGATATAGACTACATCCACTATGCTGCAATGGATGTCTACCTTTGTTTCAATATCTACAAGGGTTGGATGAAGAGCAAGAGCCAAGTGTGCAGTTCAAGCAAAGAAGTATCGGCCAAGAGGAAGAGGGACAAGGACGAAGTCGAGGACGTGGACGAGGACTCCAAGTAAGGTGGCAGTGTCGTTGCTCATGATGGTTCTAATGCAGTGTCTACCAGAATAGTTGCAAAGTTTAATTTCAGGTGTGCTTAATTTAATTTAAGGGGTGTGTTGTGCTGAGCCCCCAGCAGAACTATGTTATGTTTCTTCTCGTTACTTTAACTCTTCAGTACGTACATACTAGTATTTCTTACATTTCATCTTTTAGTTGGTATAGTACTACCACTTGTTTCTTCACATTATAATGTATATGGCCAACATCATATAGCCAGCAGTTTAGTTGTCAAAGAATTTCAGGGTGCTTAGTTTTGTCAAAGAATTCCAGGATGCTTAGTTTTATTTGAGAGGTGGGTTGTGCTGGACACCATTGTTGTGACTAGCCTTTTTAATACTACCTCCGTCCGGGATTATTGGTCCCCATTGTATTTTGTGCCAAATTTTGACCATAGATTAAACTAACAAAATGTTCACACATGTCACCAAATATTATATTTTTGAAAACTATGTTCAAATACGAATCCAATGAGATAATTTTTCTTGACATGCATTAACATTTTGTTAGTTAAATCTTTTGTCAAAATTTGGCAGAAACTACAAAGGGGACCTATAAACTAGGATGGAGGTAGTAGTACTATATGCATAATTTTGCGACGAGCGCTCTCTATATGTACCACCTTTTTTTAATTTCAAGTTTTGCTCCATGGCGTAATCCATCGATACTACTACTGCACAAAAGTATACATTTTTTAAAAGGCTAGAGGGCGGGGCAGTCTAGCTTGGTTGGTTTCACGAGAGGCGAGGGCCTTTGTGATTTGATGGCTCATTACTGCTGGAAGGCGGGGCCTTGTGATTTGACTACTCGTATAAATGCGTCGACGGCCTAAGGAGGAGCAAAGAACCGTGTGGTATACTCAAGCTTTCTACTGGAGTAGTACTACGACGGAGGAGCACGAAACACGGCAGCCCAGTGCCATATGGCGATAAAAATGATCTTATTTTCTAGTCATCTCATTGTTAGCATTGTTCTATTCATTCCCTCAAAAAAGCATTGTTCTATTCATGCCCCACAGAGAACATGACACATGCGGCAAAACACCTGAAGCAAAAGATGAAACACGGGAGCAAAAGAAGAAGGAACATTATCACCCCAAATGATCTAATTCGTCGCGGAGTCGTAACTGCTTCTTCATCGCCTCCACGACCTCCATCTCCTAGCACGTCTCCTCTGCCATCTTCTTCATTCTGTCCATGACGCGGGATTTCTCAACGCGAGCCTTCATCATTTGTTCCACGGCTGCATTACGTACCTTGACAGTAGTCGGGTGCTCGATGTGGAGCTTCGCCAACTCCTCCTTCTGTTCCATGACGAGGGCCTCCAACATCTTCATCAAGTAACTACTATTCTCATGCAGCTTCTTCCAGCCAGCGTTCTTCTGCTTCAATAGGTCGATCTCGTGGCAGAGCTTCGCCTTGTCCTCCTGACGTTGCAGAATTTCGCCGGTCGCCTTCTTCTCTGAGGCAATGCTCTTCTTTAGCAGCATCACCAAGCCGGCAGTCAACTCCCGCTGCTTATTGAGCTCAGTGGGCATGTCGTCGAGGCTCTCCTTCAGCAGCTCCACTAAGCCTTGGATGAACTCCTTCTGCTTATTGAGGTGCTTATTGAGCTGATCGGGCATGTCGTCGAGGGATAACGACTCCAGCGCCGCCGGCTCGGCATGTTCGCCTCCGCGGCTAGGGCGCTCCTAGGAGCCATAGCTTGCCTGTGAGAGATCTTTCGAGGTCTCTGTGTGGCGGCGAGCCCTCTCTTTTTTTTCCACAGCCTTGGTTGTCGCTCCCTTGTTATGAGTAGTTCTCGACCTAGAGCTCTTCTCACCGGCCATGGCAAGGATGGACGAAGAAGAAGCACTTATTAGGAGGAAAGGTAGAGTAATTTTCGGTTAGGTAGTTCCCCTTTTTATAACCTAAGTACTAGCACTAGTACTAATACCTGTATAGTGGGAACACGTTCAGGTTTGGTACGTACTAGAAGGTATGAGCAGGCTTTCGAATGGGATGGGAACAAGGTAAACATTAATTGATAGTTTTGGTTTTGAGGCCCGAAACGGCGCCCGATGAGTTTAGTGGAACATAAATTTCAAGTAGACTGCACTGCTCAAATGCGTAAATATTATGTTACTGTCAAATATTGGCACAAAATACAAAGGAGACCAATGGAAGTACTACTAGCAACCCATGATTTAACTACTCGCATGCGTGCAGTGGAGTAGTAATGTCTTTCTTCTGCCCACACGTCCACTCAATTTGCATGCGTTGTATTAATTGACCATCAGTGAAGTGAACGACTTTACACGCGTAAAATTACCACATGGGGTGGATCTTGGTACAAAATTGCATCCACCCATGTACCCGCGTGTGCGTGCGAGGGAATGAGTGCATGCGTGGCGTGCGTGCACATCTTCGCTTCGTGCATGTACCGACAGTATGGCTCAGGGAGGACGAGTACATTCTTTTGGAACCAGCAGCACGTCACTGTGATCAATCCACACAAGGAGGTCGCGACAACGCCTCCACATGTGCCACGTGGCTTCATGAATGTAGTGTGCCATTGGAATTCTAATTTACGTGTTTTACACATACTCGAAGTACTAGTAAGGTACACGTGCATCGCACGCATCAGATTTTGCAACCAAATTATGAATAAATACCACACTATAGCATGTAAGCTCTGAGTCATATATGCCTGATGTAGACCTTCCTCTAATTCTTATGGTTCATCTCATTCAAAATCAATTAGTTTTTATAAAAAATCTAGGGCCTCTTGGATTCATAGGATTTCCAAAAGGCGGGAATAGGAAAAACATGGGATTATAGTGGAATGTCGTCTTGAATCCTACAGGATTGTACGAGTGTTTGATTGTGCATAGAAAAAACGCAGAATTCTTTCAAAGAGGTTTGACTAGATGGGATGTTTCCTATGAAATCTAGTGCAAATGAATCATATGGAAAAATTCCTATGGTTTACAATCCTACGAATCAAACAACCAAGATAGGAAAAATTCCTAAGGATTAGAATCCTCCAAAATTCCTTTGAGAATCCTTTGAATCAAAGAAGCCCTTAATCTATTTTATGATTCATGGAATTGTGCGTTGTAAAGCATGAAGTAAAAACAAATAATGGCAATTCAACTAGAAAAAAGTTTGGGCAGTTATGATACGGAAGATTCTAGAACAAAAGAGAACCACTGTTGTTTTGAGGTTTGTGCATTATGCTTAAGTTCAACCATGGAGTCTGCTAGATTGTACATGTGGCAAAATCCGGTTGGGGGCTAGAAGATGGTGCGAGGGGATGAGTGGAGGGAGACTATGAAGGAATGCACAAGTGCGAGATCGATATTTAGATAGAGGGGGCGAGAACGTGCGCTGTTGTGCGCAGTGGTGGAGCCATGAAAAATAAATGAGCTAGGGGGCCAAGCATTGTTAATCCTTTACGAGGAGGGTCAATTCATGAACTTAAACCATTTTTAGCAGCAATTGTCTAATGATCACATTCATATTAGCCTCGATATATAGTGATGTTAGGGGGGGCAGGGCCCTTACTGCCCCCTGTCTTCGCCATTGTGCGCGTGTCTGAGAGATGAAGCGGAAGGCATGGATGACGAGAGGGGGACGTTGGATATATAATTAATGTGGGTGTATTAGCTACATATGTTAATCCTATATAGAGAGGTATAGATTGATCGATGTGGACGTGGGAAAGAGGGTGAGACCTCACTGGATATATTGATTGATCGGTTTGTGTGGAAAACTATGAAAGACCTACCTATATACACACATACATAGAGGAACATCGATCGTTGCGCATGCACGCATGAGAGATAAAGAATGCCCGATATGATGGAGAGGGGGATGTGTGTGGGTGTGTGCCTTCATGGGAGACCGACCTGAAGAAAAAGATTGCATGTGTGCGATGGATAATGCCGACTGGTAGTGTATGTGCATGCATGCACGAGAGAAAGTTAGTGGTACAATTATAAAGAGAAGACGACTGTGTGGGTGTAAAAGACTAGGTGAGGTCATAATCAATGTAAAGTTGAATTCAAATATTTGAATAAGAAATCCTAATGTTTGAAACCCATGCATGCATGAATATAACGGAGATCTACACGGTGTGGTTTGGAAACGAGCATGTTGTAATGTATACACATTGAACAAGGTCAGACTGATTTGAATTTGAGATACCGATGGCAGACATCATTTGGCCATGTCACATCTGTGCATGGACACACTATTCTAATTGGAGATGATGGGTGGCTTTCGCATCACATATCTATATCCATACCCCTATATATACATATATATATATATATATTATTTTATATTTTTTCATATTGTGTGCGGGTAACTTTAACTTTGAAAGTTGGTCGTTGGATGAGGCGAATCCGATGGTCCAAAGATGGCAAATTTGAGCACTACTGGCCGTTGGATATCATCTAGATTCCACCAGATTTCGCCACATGTATAATCTAGAAGACTCCATGGTTGAACTTAAGCATAATGCACAAACATCAAAACACAAGCACTTCTTCTTTGTTCTAGAATCTTCCGTATCAGAATTGCCCAAATGTTTTTTCTACATGATTTGCCATTATTTGTTTTTACTTTATGTCTTACAACGCACAATTCCATGAATCTTAAAATAGATTGGCTTTCTTATAAAAACTAGATGATTTTGAATGAAATGAACTATAAGAATTAAACAAACATCTACATCATGCATATATGACTCAAAGCTTACATGCTATAATGTGGTATTTATTCATAATTTGGTTTGCCAAATCTCATGCGTGCAATGCACGTGTACCTTACTCTAGTCTAAATGGTGTTTATGTGTGTGTTGTGCGTGTTGAGGTGCAAATTGTCTTTTTGGGTACACGTTAAGCTTGTTCTCCCGAAATTTCAAGTCGCGCCTTGTTATGCCGAAAATTCAAGTTAGCGTCTCTGTCTATCGTGCTGTGAAACTCCCGCCTCTTCAACCCGCGCCTTGTTAGCCCGAAATATTTAAGATATATCTTTGTCTCGTTGTGCTCCGACAACTCCCTCCATCTCAACCTGCGCCTTGCTATTCCAAAATTACAACGCGCGTGAAAACTCCCACCTCCTGTGAAATCCCGACACGCGAAATGCTCGTGGTACCCCTGAACCGGAAAAACCGCCTCAAATCGGTGGGGGTACTTTCGTAACTTACCCCACATTTCGGACAAGCGCGTCCCTAAGCCATGGTTCCCCACTGCCATCCCTTCCGCCCACCCATTCGTACACCGAGGCCGCGAACCATGACGAAGCCCCACACCCTGCTCCGTCTGCCACCCAGCCGGAGCATCTTCCCCGACGACGTCATCCACATCAACACCTCGACGTCCCTCATCCACCGTACCGGATGAGGATCCGTCGTCGATCTTGTCGTCCCGCCAGTTCAGCCACCCCGTCCTCCACCTCCAAGGAGCTGCCCCGACGTTCCCCTCGTCTTTTGCGCCACCTCCATTCCCACACCACCGTCTTCAGCTGCACCACCGGAAGAGCATCATCATCACCGTTTCCTCGAATGAAGTTGCGGCCTAATCGGCGCCACCAAACAGGTTGTACACTAATCCCCGCATTTTCTTCTTGATTCGATCTCACGGTGCTGCTGGTGCTCGGTCCCAAGCCAACACGGCGCGGCTCCATCCACGGCGGCATCGCGGGCCACTTCCTCCACAGCGTCGATCCCTCGGCAGCGACGTCCACATCAGTAGGAGCTGCTGCTGCTTTAGCTCTCACTCACGTTGCTGCTCTGCTCTTGCTCTCGGTCCCCTGCCTGGTCTACTCTTGCTATTGCTCTTGCTCGTGCTACTGCTCTCGCTCTTGCTCTTGCTTGCGATGCTGCTCCGATTTAGCTACACTTCAGTCGACTGAATCGACTTTTGGGTCAGTCGATTTTCAGGGGGTGGGGTGCTCGCCGGGGTGAAGGAAGAACCAACCACAGCGGGGAGGGGGCTCGCTGGATAGGTACCCCACTATCTATCTTAGGGTTCAGGGTGGGGGCGATGGTCGCCGGCGGTGGCGGGGCGGTGGCGTGGGGATCGCCGAAGAAAAAGCTCGGCACGGGGGGCCTAGAGGGATGGCCGGGGCGGCGGTGGACCGACGGTGGGGAGTGTTTTCGGGGCGGGCAGGGCGGCGCACCACCGGCCGCGGGCGGCGGTGGGCTGCTGTTTGGCCGGTGGTGGCTGGCGCTCAGGGGGGTGGAGGTTGAAGATGAACTGCATGCCCTTGATTTCGTATCCGACGGCTGCAAAATTGACTGACCAGAGATGAAAAAGTCAGTCGACCGACGTGTAGCCTCACCTTGCTAGTGCGTTCAGTTTCGACAACAAAATTCAGTTTCGACAGCAAAATTTAGTTTCGACAGTTAAGTTCAGTTTTGACAGTTAAGTTTAGTTTCGACAGTTAAATTCAGTTTCTATAGTTAAGTTCAGAGAAGAGCGGCTGATGTATTTTACATCTAGCACTTTGTGGTTATGTATTTTACGTCATGTATTGGAGATGCTATTAGAATTCCACTCAGGTTAACGTTGCCTCTCTTGTCCTGCTTCAGCCTCGGCGTCGTACAACTCACCGGAGCTGCTCCAATGATGAAACCCTCCATCACAGTGGAGCAGTACCTCGGGCTCCATCTCCAGACGCCTAAGATCTTCCTCCCCTCCTCCGACAGCTAAGTCAGCCAGAGCATCCTCACCGGCCAACCCAATCACGCCGAGATCGACATGGCTTCGCCAAAGAGGTTGTACACTTGTTGCATCTCTTTTTTACTCTACATGTTATATATATTGTCCACTGAGCACTCATAGTAACGGGAAATACGATTATTTTATCCTACTATATGACAAGCAATGAGGTACCAGGAAACTTAGCTATCCGTGATGGACTCTCTTGAACGCCATCATTATTTATCTCTGCGTGTTTGAGCTATGAATTTGTCGATGGGCCTGGGAGTTGAGCTAGTATGGCAGTGGCCTGGGTCCAAAGTAATATAAGTAGCACAAAAACATTTTTTTAGTGTAGGATTTTCCTTGCTCAAGCCTGCCTACTAGAATTGCCAGTGCTTGAAAGGAAAAGTGAATGAAAAACATAGGAATTGGAAAGTTTCCCATGGTACTACTTTTCATGAATTTGGTGCAAAGGAATGGAGCAAAGGAAAACTGTAGGATTTGTTCCTTTAGTGTCTCCTTGAAAGAAAAATCGTAGGAATTCTAATTTCCACTTGTCCTCCTTTTCATATTCCTATTCATCAAGCACAAGACTAAGAGATAGTAGCATAATAGCATTATAACCGTACATTTTCTTGTGGTTTGACTTAATCTCACCATGCTTTTTTGCATCCTGTGATCTTCCAATTGTTGTGAATCAAACACCCAGATTGGCAGAAATCCTATGTTTTTAAATTCTCTGTTTTGCACGTGCATTCCTATCCTATTCCTGTCTATTTTCTATCCCTGCATTGTTAGAATCCTCAAATTCAAACAAGCCCTTACTCAATTACTTCTGTTACACATATGTGTCAAAGAAAACCTTGTATGGTTTGTCCTGCTCCTGCGGTGATGTGTTCCACCCCAGCTCAGCTGCTCCAACGACGGAAGGGTTCACCACAGCAAGGATCCTCTCTCCAGACTGTCTTTCGCCGCCTCAGATTTTCTTCCCCGCTGTCGGCAGCCACGGCAACTGCATTACCATCATCAACTGAGCAAATGACCTTGAGGACTACACGGGTCTGCAAGAGAGGTCGCACTCTTCCGTGTCTGCTTACGTTATGCGTCGCTTAATGTGATTACATGCTACATTATCGTCGTGTTCACCTATTAGACTCCGAGTCAGGTCCAAACTAATGCTAAAACTTGAGTTTTTAAATGGTTGTGGGGTACATATTGGGGCAGCAATCAGTACTATCTGTCTACTATCTGGTTAATCTCGGGTGTCTACTATGAGTTTCATGTTGGGTGCAAACAAACATTAAAGGAGCCATTATCTGTATTTTTTAACTAAAGCTATTATCTGCCTGCTATCATTGGTTTTGGGTCTATCCATAGTTTGCTACCATCACTCTGGATTTGTGCATGCACTCCTTACATAATCTCACTATGTTTTATTCCTATGCATGCCAGTTATTGTACACAATGGAACTGATCATGTAGAGCAAAAGAGACGAGCCTTGTGTGGCAATAAAATTTCATGCAGACGTCGCTCCATGGTGGGCGCAAAGGCAGCCCCCCTCCACCCATTTCGGATCGTAATCAAGAGGAAGATAAATGTTCTGAGGGGGATTCAGAAGGAGAAGACCACTCCTATTTACCCCATGAGGTCTTTGCTCTAACTTGGCATGCTGATGTTGGTAATATCATGCATATGGTGCCTTGCATTGCTTATTGTATACATTAAAGATGTCATCTGCTTAGTTTAGACATGCTTTGTGTCAATGTCATCTGTTTAGTTTCTTTATCGTATATGTGAATCATGCAATGCCATCTTGTTTAGCCCGGCATCATATATGTGAATTTTGCAATGCCACCCTGGTTAGCCAGTCATCTTATATGTGAATTATATCATGCCATCATTTTTTTATTACATGTTAAATTTGTCAACAATTTTAGTACATTCAATTACTCTTCCTGTGCATCAGCCATTCGGCACGGTCATGGAAAAAATCAGGAGTGGAAACAAGGTCTTCAAAGCAGACAATGCTATCTAACAAAGCGCATGTCTTGCTGGTTACCGATAGCTACTCAGAGGAGGATTTAGAGACAGATGACCAGTCATATTTCCACCCCGAGGTGCATGCTCTAACTTGGCAGGGTTATGTTGCTCATATCGTGCGTATCGTATCTTGCATTGCTATGTCATTTGCTTAGTTTAGACATGCTTTGTGTGAATGCCACCTGTTTAGTGTCTAATTACCATATATGTGAATTATGCAATGCCATCTTGTTACAAGACATTATATATGTGAATTATGTAATGTTATCTTGTTGCAAGGCATTATGTATGTGAATTATGCAATGCCATGTTGTTTAGGAAAGCGTCATATATGTGAATTATATCATGCTGTCCTTTTTTTGTATTTCTCATTGCTTTTGTCGACAATGTTTGTATATTCAACTACTCTTCCTATGCATCAGCCATTTGAATTGGTAATGGAGAAATCTGGAGTGAAAACAAGGTCTTCAGAGCAGACAATGCTACCTGCTGAAGCAGATATCTTACTGGTTACAGATAGCTCTTCAGAGGAGGATTCAGAGGCAGATGACCAGTCCTATTATCCCCTGAGGTGTATGCTCAAACTTGGCAAGGTTATATTACTCATATCATGCATATGTTGTATTGCAATGCTTAGTTTTTACATCATATACACAATATTGAATGCCATCTCCTTAGTTGACACATCATATATGCAATTGCCCTCTGCTCACTTCCTTAGTATATAAATCATATATTTGAATTATGTCATGCCATGATGTTTACATAGACAGCATGTATCTGAATTATGGCATGCCAACCCATTTTCTAAAGACATAATATAGTTATATCATCTCATCCTGTTTACATAGTCATCATATTTTAAATTATGTCATTCTATCCGTGAATTATATCATGCCATCATGTTTCCATCGATGGCATGTTTGTGATTTATGGCATGCCAACCACTTTAATAGACACATCGTATAGTTATATCATGTCATCCCGTTTACATAGTCATCATATTTTGAAGTACGTCATTCTATCCTGTTTAGTTAGCCATCATACATGTGAAATTGTGTCAAGCTATCCTATTTAATTAGCCATCATATATGTGAAATTATGTCCTGCTATTCTGTTTGGTTAGACAACATAAATGTGAATTATTTCATGCCCTGTTTTCTTCCCTACTATCCATTGCACCCGTCTATCTTACAATGTCTGTACATTCAATTACTTTTCTTGTTTATCAGCCATTTCAATTGGGGGGAGTGATGGCAGTATCTATGGGAGTAAAAACACGGTCTTCAGAAAAGATCGTGCTACCTGTCGATGCAGATAGAACCATGGTTGTACTTGCCCAAGAACCAGCCCCACCACACATAACCCACACTCATGCAGATTGTACCCCTACCCAGTTGGACAGAGAACCAGCTACATCCCTTCTAACCCCAACCCCAGTAGATAGTAACCCAGTTCCCGTTGACACAACACCATCTCCACCACAGAGCACCCAAACACGAGCAGTTAGTAAGGAACCTGCAGTGCCCAAAGCACGAGGACCACCACTCCAAACCCCAAGTCAATGCTTAAAGTAGAAGAAGAATTGTTCTCAGGTCAGGTTCCGTAGCTATGGTTCATACTACTTTGCTCTTGCATCACTGTATTTACTCATACCAACTAATTTCAAATTTGAAGGATGCAATTGAAACTTTAATGGCGCAACAGGTATGTTTTAAACCTGTTTCTTTAACGTGTTTGGCTGTTTGCTGTTGTAACTTGCTCTATGTTGATTTCAGTTTCAATTGAATAAACAGTTATGTTCTCATGCCATGCACATTACAAGTGTTGTTATTGCTGTGTAGTTTCCCACACTTATATTCTGTCTATGCTGCTTTGTCTTAAATAGATATGATTCGAACTATATCTATCTTGATTGGCAACATAAACTAGAATGATATAGACCATACAGTGACCATACTACATAGATATATGTTCGTTTCATGCTGTTATCATGTCCACCTTACTACTGAACTGGTTTACCAAAATGAGTTTCATATACTACATTGTAAACCTGTGATGTGTTTGTTTGTTTCTCTTTTAGAATGCGGATAAAATATTGGAGAAGAGTACCGCGTTATGCAATGGTAAAGGAAGTAATGCAGATAAGGTTCAAGATAGTGAGACATCCCTGTTGGTCTCCAAGAAAGCTGATAAAAACTATATTGAAGACACTGAGACAAATCCAAAGTCCTGTCTTGATGTAGTGTTCAAGTTACTGGCTACTACTGTTGGCACCAGCTCTTCGAACTCGTTGCCTGAATCAGTTTGGATTCTTGAGTCTCAACTTCAAGTTGAAAGACATCGATCAGATGTTATGCGACAAGAAGTCCCTGCAGAATTCAGATGCATACTTTCTGGTGCAACAGCAAGTGCTGGAGGACTTAAGCGCCAAACAAGAGAAAGTTAATAAGCTTGCTAAGCATCTTGCCAGCATTATGGGTACCCAGGATATTGTTTCTTGAGCTCTTCTGAAGTGGTTTCAGTTCTAGACTTGTTTTGCTGCGACGTTTATATGCTGTTGTGTTCCCTATATTTGCACTGGTGGCGAACTTTGATGCCAGTGGATGTAATATGTGTAATAGTCGTGATAGCCTAGCGTAAGTTGCTTGCTTATTTATTTCCTTATTGTCTTGTTTATTTCCTTGCTTGTAGTCAGTGCAGTTCTTTTTTCGCGGTTTGCTAGTGGCCGCAATAACCTATTTTTTAAAACTAGGCCACAATAACCATGGGCTACATATTTACTATAGTTACCATTTCCCTCCTACGGGCCGTAGAAATAATGGGCCTTCTATGTGTCGTAGAAACAATGGGCCTTATACGGGTCGTAGACACAATGGGCCTTGTACGGGCCGTATCATCAATGGGCCTTGTACGGGCCGTATGATTGGTTGGCCAAACATGGGACAATAACAGACCGCATTATGGCCGTAAATGGGTTAGAGTTGGAATCGTTTGTTCATGGGCCGACCATAACGGGTCGTCGTTAATCGGCCATATTTGATGACGCTATGAAAATGGCCCAACGTATTAACGGGGCACAAAAAGGGCCGACTGTAACCTCGGGTTGAATTTAGCCCACAAGCAGAAAATGATAGTAACGGGCCGTAAGTAAACGAATGCTAGAAATGAGCCCAAGAGTAAATGGGCTCTGAGAAGGCCGAAACATAACATGGGCTGGAAACGGCCCAACGGAATAACGGGCCGTTAATGGGTATAAAGTGATACACTGTTCATTACGGGCCAGTTTCACCACGGGACGTTAATGGGTATAAAGTGATACACTGTTCACTGCGGGCCAGTTCCACCACGGGTCGTTAATGGGCCAAGAGTTAAAAAGGGACTCATATGGGCCGAAAGACGTCATGGGCCATACATGGGCCAGAAGTGAAAATAGGCTGGAATCATATTGGATGGCCCAGATGACGCTACTGGGCCTAATTCGGATAGTGCGTAACAGGCCTTGGGTTAGCGGGCTGTAAATGGGCTATATGCGAACAGGTCGTTAACAGGCTTTCCATGGGCCGGCCCGCCACCTTTTGACCAAGTCAAACGGGTTGGCCTTTTCATAGGAATGGGCCTCTATTGGGCCGTGCCATGTGTCGACGTATCATAGGCGCCTTCTGTCCAATGAGTGGATGACATCTGTCCCAACGATGAGCCGACACGTGCTTCCTCCAGCCAATCATGATTTTACACGTGGAAAATCCACATTGGTCCAGGCTGTTAACGGGTTATCGGATCCAAAACCCGACCCGATAGCTTAACGTCGTTCCGTTACGATGGATGCCACGTGTCGGTCACCCTTGACAAAAGCACTTCTATGACGCGCGATTTATCGTCATGGAAGTGGACACTTCCGTGATGATAATTTTGGTAATGTCATGGAACACTTCTACGACAGCACAGGTATGACTATCTTGATTCTGTCAAAAAATTGTCATGGATGTACATGCATGACAAAAAACGCGACCTACTGTGACAAACATGTATCATCACGGAAGTGTATTTTTTTTGTAGTGCATGCTTGTGCTTTCATGAAATATGTTGACATGCTAGCTAGATGTTGTTGCTGATAATATCATGCCTTTCTCTAGTTTAGTTTCATGTTAGTAGTATCAATGTTATGATGATTCTGGTGCACTGATGCGACTGCTAGTACTTGGTATTGCCATGTTTCACATGTTATAATTATTCACTTGAAAAGCTTGATGTTTTGTTACTCAATCTGTATGTTGCATGATAGTTGTTGCATTCATGTTAAATATGCTCGCATGATGATTGATGATGGAGAAGTTAATAATATGACTTAATAACAAACCTCCTCTGTTATCACTGGGATGTCATAGTGCCACCAAATCGAGCTTTTTCCAGTGCAACCACATTTGCCTTGGTATGGGAAGGCCCTAGCTATTCTATTGTCATGCCTCTCGCCGGTGCCTCCAACGAGGGAAGGTTATGGGCGCGCGCTACCCTAATCAGGTAGGCAGACATAAACCTTGTGGGCCTGCATTGTTTTGCGCGCTTTGTCCCTGTTTGGGACCATTTTTGCCACGATGGTGGTCGTTTTGCCTTTGGTAGGCTAGGCCACCCAGGACTGAACCCAAAAAGGGGTGTTGGTCAGAGTGGCCGGGAGAGTGTCATGGTAGTAGATCGGTTTTGTCGGAACGCCGTTGGTCCACCTGAACGGGAGTGCGAGACCATGGGTTCTGTGGTGTGGGTACAGTGTGCTACCTCTGCAGAGTGTATGTTTAATCTACCGATAGCTGCGTCCTCGGTCATGGGCACAAGTTCGTAGTAGGTCACACTATCAGGTCTTGGTCAAAATGGAGGATAAACTTGAAATAACTAAGTTGATGAATCATGTGTAATAATTAATGTGGTGACTTGGACTATGAGATCGTCGTGAGAAGTCACGGTGATGTTTTGATATGATCACAAGATAAGGTCTCGGTGAGTGTTGAACCAAGTGTGGTCCCATATGCGATCCATGAATGATCACCATTTGGTTGCGAGGCAACCCGTTGGTAAGAGAGTCTGAGAGACTCGGTGCACAAGTTTGGTTGCATTGCATGAGAAACATGTAGTTACTTGCATTTAAAGAGCCATGGTAGAACAGGAGATGGTTGCCTAAATTTAACATGCTATGTTTGCATTGGATATGATGGGTAGTTTATTTTCAGCATAGTTTCATGATGCCTTGCCATGTTTTGATTGAACTGATAGATTATGCCATGCTTTGAAATATCATGTTATGGTCAAGATGATATGCTATGCCATGTTTTGCCATTGCCATGTTAGAAGTAAGTTTGATATGCCATTGCCATTCTAGTAGATGCCATGATGTTGTTCATACTTATTTTGATCCATGTCTCCAGTTAATATCATGCTATGCTTAGAAATTGTGTTGAAGTAGATTGTTGCATATGCTTGGTTCTTGCTTTGTCATCTGTTCGTTTGGATGCTATGTATTTGGTTGTCTTGCAAGTACATTCAATGTACTGACCTGGCGTGTCATGCTAGTTTTGTAGGTCATGCCCAAAATGTTCGCTTGTTCCGTCGTGCTAGCCCATAATCTTGCTAGTCCTGTGAGTTGTGGAGCCCATCCAGAGTCGATATGCTGCCAAACCAAGACTTCCACCGCCATTTGAATACACTTCTGCTGCCATTCAAATAGCCATAGGGCTATGCTAGATAATTGTATTCATCAATGATGTAATCATATACACATGTATTTAATGAATATTCTTGCACCTGGAATGCTATATCATGGACCTGTCGTGCGTTAGGTGTTATCCTGGGCTGACGTGCGAAGGCCCCCTGCTCCAAGTGGATCGGGGTGTCACAACTAGACGGCGCGAGGAGGAATAGGAAGACGCGAGGGTAGGGGTGAAAAGTGAAAAAGAGGACCCCTTCCCCTATTTATAAGGGAATGGATAGATGGCATGCACGGGAATTGAGGAGACCGAAAAAATGATTATGTGGCTACATGGACGCCTCGATTTTCGGGAGGTCCTTTAAGATAGAGATCCATTAAGATATCATGGGACTTGTGCGGAGTTAATGCATGTGACATCATGGCGGGTTACCGTGGTTCGGTGACGTGACGTCATGGCGGGTTACAATGAATTGGTAAAAGTTGATGAAAGAAGAAATCTGCTAAGTGATGAAGATTGATGTGAACCCGTTCAAATCAACTTGGGGCCTAATGTTGGGGATATAACTACTAGGTATGACCCGCCCAGGAGGGGCTGGGTCATGCCACTGGCGACTTAAAGATGAAGAGGCCTGATAAGGTCCAAGAAGATATGAAGATGGCGGTTCATAAAGCAAGCTTATTGAAGGCCCAAAGACCCAGAGGCGACTTGAGGCCCAAAGGGATGAGCCGCCATATGTTTAACTTGCTCTGTAAGGCAAACTTGGTTAGAAACCGAGCCGTTCACGTTTGTGTGAGCCGGCCGGGACTCTGTAAGCCGTTAGGGATCAACCTGTATATAAAGGGGTGACCCGGCGGCAGGTTAACTCAAGAAACAACCGATCAAGCACTAGGTCAAGCGTATTATCTCCCTAGTGATCGAAACACAAGCAATACAATCAAAAGCAGGATTAGGCTTTTACCTCTTTGAGAGGGCCCGAACCTGGGTAAAACTCTATGTGTCCTTTGTCCCGTTCAACCCCTTTAAGCTAACCTAGTTGTGATGGCTCCACACCTGAGTCCTTTTGCTAGGGCATCTGCCGTGTTAAATCCATGACAGGTAGCGGGGAACGTATTTGTATTGTTACTATTAAGGGTAAAACAATGGTGTTTATTCATATTGCGTGAGTTTACTTTGTCTACATCATGTCATCATACTTCATGCATTGCTCTGTTTGTCATGACCTTAATACCTAGAGAGGCAAGCATAGAAGCGCTCTCGGAGTAGAGTACTAGTAGTAGATGCAGAATCATTTCAGTCTACTTATCATGGATGTGATGCATATATACATGATCATTGTCATTAATAACATCATACCATGCGCTTTTCTATCAATTGCCCAATAGTAATTTGTTTACCCACCGTATGTTATCTATTCAAGAGAGAAGCCTCCAGTGAAAACTGTGGCCCCAGGGTCTACTTAATCATAATTGCTGCAATTTATTTACCTTTCTTTTGTTTTGCAATTTATCTATCTACCACTACAAGATTCAATCCTCGCGGGTAACGAGTTCGAGGGGATTGACGACCCACTTGCATGTGTTGTGTGCAAGTATTTGCTTTTGTGTGTAGGTGTTGTTCACTAGGGTTTGTGTGATTCTCTTATTGGTTCGATAAACCTTGGTTCCCACTAGGGGAAATACTTATCAGCTACTATATTACTTCACCCTTCATCTTCAAGGAAAATCCCAATGCATCTCACAAGTAGCAGAAAGAATTTCCGGTGCCGTTGCCGGGAAAACATCATCCAAATCACTACAAGTACCTTCACTCAAACTATCATCTACTTCCTTTACTATTTATTTGCCTCTCCTTTTCATCTCCCTCCACTTCTCTAAAAAACAAAAACACAAAATTATTTTATTTTGCTTCTTTGCTTGCTTTGTCGCTATGTCTCAAGAAAACACCAAGTTGTGTGACTTCTCGAATACTAATAACAATGATTTTATTGGTAGTCCAATTGCTCCTCACGCCACTAGTGTGTAGTCATATGATATTGATGCTGCTTTGCTAAATCTTGTTTTGAAAGAACAATTTTCTGGAAATCCTAATGAGGATGTTGCATCCCATCTTAATACCTTCGTTGAATTATGTGATATGCAAAAGAAAAAAGATGTGGATAGTGATATTATTAAGTTGATCTTTGTTGCCATGGGAGAAGTGCTTAGCTTTGGGTTCAATCTTGCGGTGTCCTTACCCAGTGACAGAAAGGGTTGCAAGGCACGAATTGTATTGTTGCCATCGAGGATAACAAGATGGGGTTTATATCATATTGCTTGATTTTATCCCTCTACATCATGTCATCTTGCTTAATGCGTTACTCTGTTCTTATGAACTTAATACTCTAGATGCACGCAGGAGTCGGTCGATGTGTGGAGTAATAGTAGTAGATGCAGGCAGGAGTCGGTCTACTTGTCACGGACGTGATGCCTATATACATGATCATGCCTTGATAATCTCATAATTATTCGCTTTTCTATCAATTGCTCGACAGTAATTTGTTGACCCACCGTAATACTTATGCTATCTTGAGAGAAGCCACTAGTGAAACCTATGGCCCCCGGGTCTATCTCTTATCATACTTACTTCCAATCTATTTTATTTGCATCTTTACTTTCTGCATCTATATTATAAAATACCAAAAATATATTTATCTTATCATACTATCTTTATTAGATCTCACTTTCGCAAGTGGCTGTGAAGGGATTGACAACCCCTTTATTGCATTGGTTGCGAGTTCTTTGTTTGTTTGTGTAGGTGCGTGGAACTTTTGAGGAGCCTCCTACTGGATTGATACCTTGGTTCTCAAAAACTGAGGGAAATACTTACGCTACCATTGTTGCATCACCCTTTCCTCTTCAAGGAAAACCAACACAAGATCAAGATGTAGCAAGAAGGATTTCTGGCACCGTTGCCGGGGAGGTCTTCGCTCAAGTAAAGACATACCAAGTACCCATCACAAACTCATCTCCCCCGCATTTACATTATTTGCCATTTGCCTCTCGTTTTCCTCTCCCCCACTTCACCCTTGCTGTTTTATTCGCCCTCTCTTTCCCAATCTCCTCCTCTCTTTTCGCTTGCCTTTTTTTGTTTGCTTGTGTGTTGGATTACTTGTTGCCATGGCGCAAGATAATACCAAATTGTGTGATTTCTCGAATACCAATAATAATGATTTCCTTAGTACTCCGATTGCTCCTCTTAATGATGTTGAGTCTTGTGAAATCAATACTGCTTTGCTGAATCTTGTTATGAAAGATCAATTCGACGGCCTTCCTAGTGAAGATGCCGCTACTCATCTAAACAACTTTGTTGATTTGTGTGATATGCAAAAGAAGAAAGATACGGATAACAATATTGTCAAATTGAAGTTATTTCCATTTTCACTTAGAGATCATGCTAAAGTTTGGTTTTCATCTTTGCCTAAAAATAGTATTGATTCTTGGAACAAGTGCAAAGATGCTTTTATCTCTAAGTATTTTCCTCCCGCTAAGATCATCACTCTTAGGAACGATATTATGAATTTTAAACAACTTGATCATGAGCATGTTGCCTAATCTTGGGAAAGAATGAAATTGATGCTTCGCAATTGCCCTACTCATGGTTTGAATTTATGGATGATCATACAAAAATTTTATGCCGGTTTGAACTTTGCTTCTAGAAATCTCTTAGATTCGGCCGCGGGAGGCACGTTTATGGAAATCATGTTAGGGGATGCTACAAAACTTCTTGATAATATTATGACTAATTATTCTCAATGGCACACGAAAGATCTTCTAGTAAAAAAGTGCATGCTATAGAAGAAATCAATGTTTTGAGTGGAAAGATGGATGAACTTATGAAATTATTTGCTACTAAAAATACTCCTCTTGATCCCAATGATATGCCTTTGTCTTCTTTGATTGAGAATAATAATGAATCTATGGATGTGAATTTTGTTGGTAGGAATAGTTTTGGAAACAATGTTTATAGAGGAAACTTTAATGCTAGACCGTTCCCTAGTAATTCCTCTAATAATTATGGAAATTCCTACAATAATTCTTATGGTAATTTTAATAAGATGCCCTCTGATTTTGAGAATAGTGTGAAAGAATTTATGATTCCTCAAAAGAATTTTAATGCTTTGCTTGAAGAAAAATTGCTCAAAGTTGATGATATGGCTAGGAACGTTGATAGACTTTCGCTTGATGTTGATTCTCTTAAACTTAGATCTTCTCCTCCTAAGCATGATATCAATGAGTCTCTCGAAGCAATGAGAATTTCCATTGATGAGTGCAAAGAAAGAGTCGCTAGATTGCGTGCTAAGAAAGATTGCTTTATAAAGGCGTGTTCTTCTAGTTTCCATGAAAATAATGATGAGGATCTTAAAGTTATTGATGCGTCTCCTATTAGATCTATGTTTTGCAATATGAATTTTGATAATTATGGGACTGGTGATGAATCAACTTTGCCTAGAAGGCGTCCCAAGAATTCGGAGTTTTTAGATCTTGATGCTAAATTTGGTAAAAGTGAGATTGGAGAGGTCACAACTTTAAATAGCATTGAACCCACTATCTTGGATTTCAAGGAATTTGATTATGATAATTGTTCTTTAGAAGGTTGTATTTCCTTGTTGCAATCCGTTGTTAATTCTCCTCATGCTTATAGTCAAAAGAAAGCTTTTACCAAACATATTGTTGATGCCTTGATGCAATCTTATGATGAAAAACTTAATTTGGAAGTTTCTATACCTACAAAACTTAATGATGAGTGGGAACCTACTATAAAGATTAGAATTAAAGATCATGAGTGTTTTTCTTTGTGTGATTTGGGTGCTAGTGTTTCCACGATTCCGAAAACTTTATGTGATATTCTAGGTTTCCATGATCTTGATGATTGCTCTTTAAATTTGCACCTTGTGGATTCCACCATTAAAAAGCCTATGGGAAGGATCAATGATGCTTATTGTTGCAAATAGAAATTTGGTGCTCGTAGATTTTATCGTTCTTGATATAGATTGCAATCTTTCTTGCCCTATTATTCTTGGTAGACCTTTCCTTAGAATGATTGGCGCGATTATTGATATGAAGGAAGGGAATATTAGATTCCAATTTCCATTAAAGAAAGGCATGGAGCACTTTCCAAGAAAGAAAGTCAAATTACCTTATGAATCTATCATGCGGGCTACTTATGAATTTAGTTCCAAAGATGGCACTCGTTAGATCTATCTTCGCTTTTATGCCTAGCTAGGGGCGTTAAACGATAGCGCTAGTTGGGAGGCAACCCAATTTTCTTTAATTTTTTTGTTCCTGTTTAGTAATAATTCTTGCATCTACCTTCTGTTTAGATGTGTTTTTATCTTTTAATTAGTGTTTGTGCCAAGTAGAACCTATAGGATAACCTATGATGATAGTTGATTTGATTCTGCTGAAAAACAGAAACTTTGCACGCACGAATATAGTTTTGTTAAATCACACAAAAGTACTTTTGCGTTGATTCTTTTTGCTGCTGATCAATAAACAAATTGTACAGGACTTACTATTTTGGTAGTATTTTTATAGTTCCGGAAGTTCGCCTTAGTTACAGATTGCTACAGACTATTCTGTTTTTGACAGATTCTGTTTTTCGTTTGTTGTTTGCTTATTTCGATGCATCTATGGCTAGTAAATTAGTTTATAAACCATAGAGAAGTTGGATTACAGTAGGTTTAACACCAATATAAATAAATAATGAGTTCATTATAGTACCTTATGTGGTGGTTTTGTTTTCTTTCACTAACGGAGCTTATAAGATTTCCTGTTGAGTTTTGTGTTGTGAAGTTTTCAAGTTTTGGGTAAAGCTTTTATGGACTATGGAATATGGAGTGGCAAGAGCCTAAGCTTGGGGATTCCCAAGGCACCCCAAGATATTCAAGGATAGCCAAAAGCCTAAGCTTGGGGATGCCCCGGGAAGGCATCCCCTCTTTCGTCTTTGTTCATTGGTAACTTTACTTGGAGCTATATTTTTATTCGCCACATGATATGTGTTTTGCTTGGAGCGTCGTGTATTATATTAGTCTTTGCTTTTTAGTTTACCACAATCATTCTTTGTAGCGACCCGACCTCAGACGGTCAAGCCTCTGTGTTACTGTGCCATCCCTGGATCAGTATGCTGGCACACACAGTACATCAATGTATATATCAAAGTGCAATCACATGTATAAATAACATAAAATGATATATACCTCATAATACTCAGCGGAAACAATCAAACGGGTGTGGAGTCCCATCAACGCCATCGGCAGGTTGAGTGTAGACCGTAACCCTGTATCGTAATTCTTACTCGTCGAGGAAATATCTGCAACATGATACGTTGCAGCCGTGTAGGTCAGTACAGTGAATGTACCGGCAAGATCACAATAAAAAGAACAGATGATAAAACTATACTATATGCATTATGGCTTTGTGGCTCTGTATCTGAATTTTGTTTGCGTAAAAGCTGGTTTTATTTTACCTACATCAAAGGCAAAAGTGAAGTCTATACTATGGAGTTTTCTATCATGACATGGTTCCGCCAACCGATGTCTCATAGCCCAAAATCATCATAGGTTGCCCACAATTAAGTTATCAGTCCAGTGTTGAGAGTTCTGAGATAGATCCAAGTCCAGAGGCTCAAATTGTCCGTAACCGGGGACACGGCTAATCGATTAGGTTTGAACCCTCTGCAGAGGTTTGTACACTTTACCCGCAAGATTCGATGCCTCTCTTTACGTTCTCGCACTTTAGGGTGTTTGAGAACAAGATGACCGAAACATGGTCTTCCGAAGAGTTCCTCTGACCACTGTCCGGTGCTCATCCAATCCTACCGTAGTTCTACATCTGCTAGCACCGTCCCAGCCAGAGTCACAACTAAGGTCAACCAAGCCAGAGCCCATAGTGACTTGCGGTTGCACAGGTAAGCTTCCGGGCATGAAGTATTCTTCCGTCTCTTTGAGTCTGGGTGAAGCTTTCCGCAAGATGTCATGGCGCTTCTCCATGCATCCCGGCCAACCACTGGTTTCTCCAGGGTGCCCGTCAACCATCCTTCACCCAGTAGTGTGTATTGAATTCTTGTCTCGAGTCTTGAAGTCTTGAGGCCTTGAAAATGCAGTCCTTGCAGATGCCATCATGGAGTTGTCGTCATTGACGTAGAGTCCTCCTTCTTCACACCACTCTCGAGCACTCATACCAAACCCCGTCTACTATAGCGTAGCATTAAAATAAATAACGTCCCGGGCTTGGTAACAGGGTGATGGGTTCCTACCTCATGCATACTAATCAACTACAAGAATTCAATATCACTACTGGAGGGATTGTTGCGAAGATGACACTAAATGCAATAAAACATAGGTATGAAAGCATGGTCAAAGTGAACTTGCCTGGTAATACTTGATGAAGATAACAACGCTGTCAGAAAATGACTTGGTAGAACTAATCGTCACTCCGTTTAAAATCTATATAGTCAAACATAGCATTCACATAAGCAAACATCCTAGCAAACAATTTTAGCACTCGAAATAAAAATCAAAACAGCAAGGAAAATCGATAATAAAACTCAAACAAAAATCAAAAGAAACTTCAAATAAAACTACAAAGAAAAACTACTAACGAAGATCTATGACTTTGCTACAAACATCTAATATAGTTTTGCCGTAAGTAAAAATTTAACAACAATTAAAATACTAAACTAATAAATTAACAGAAAATAAAATGTAAAACAACTAATTTAACAGAAAGTATTTTTTTCCATAAAATTTTATTTGCAAAAAGAAACAAATAAAAAGCTTTTATAAAACACTAACTATGACCTAAACAAGTTTTCATACAAAACTAAGAATTTTTTTTTAAATAAAAACAAAATTTTCTTTTGTTGACTAACAGAAACAAAACTAAATTTTTCAAGAGTGAAAAAAAAGAAATAATTTGAAACTAATAAAAACAATAAAGAAAAGACTAAACCAAAACTATAACTAAAACAGTACTGTTTTGCTAAAAACCTAATTTAAATTAACCTGAAAATAAAATACTAAATACTACTGGATAAACAAAGGTCCTAGAGACCAGGAGCAAAAAGAATTGGTCGAAAATAATATTCCTAACTCAAAATATCTCAAATCTAGTGATTTGAGAAAATTCATACAAACACAAATTTAAAGTGCTCCAATATGAAATACAATTGAACTAACAGAAACTTCATAAAATTTGTGATCCAAGGCAGTTGGAATCACTCAAAAATACCTCGTAGATAATTAACTATGGATTTTACAAGATTGAAACTATTCTGAAAAAAAACAGAACGAAAAAAAAAAGTAGGTCGGGATTTACTGTAGCAGTTCCGATGATGGGGTTCTGGTGGAGCTCCGGTGACGTCCTCCGGTGGCCCTCTGGCGTCGGGGAAGGGACGGTAGGGTCGGTGGGTGGCTAGGATGGCCGGAGGTGGTGGGGCGGGGCGGCAATGGCGGCGGTGGTCCGGCGAACTCCGGCGAGGCGGCGCAGCGACGTGGGGTGAGGAGAGGAGAGGAGAGGTGTTGATTTGATGTGCTAGAGGGGGGG
>NC_041389.1:83729371-83807168 GCF_002162155.2 Triticum dicoccoides
GAATAAACGAAACGGGATCAAATCCTACTAGTATTAGGAAAAAGGAAAAGGAGCGGCTCCCTGGCTCCCTTGGTGCGGCGCGTGTGATGGCCTTGTGGCTGGCCGGTGGTTTTGGCGGCTTGGGCCTTTGGCCCAAGGCGCTGCGGTATTTTTTTTTTTTAAAAACAAAAATTTCAGAGAACTAAAAAAAAATGACTAAAACTTTTATATAAGCATATAATATACCAAAATTTGCAGAAAAAGATTTTCTACAACATGGACATTATTTTAGCTTCAAATAAAATTCTAATAATTCACACAGTGTTACTGGTCCAATAAAATCCAATAAAAATCATTTTTAAAATACCAAAATGACTTCAAATTAATTTCTCTCCAATTTTCTGATGTAGGGAATCATGTTATCCTATTTTCCATATATTTTGTTTTTGGAGAAAAATAATTTGAATAAAACTCAAATAACTCCAAATTGAAAATAAATTCAAAAGAACTTTGAATTAAATTCTTTGAAACTCCCAACTCATATTTCATATAATTTGAAGAAGTCATTTTATCTTCGCTCGTGAAAATCACTGAGTTGCATGAAGTTTATGAATTAGAAAATATTTCCAAATGAAATTCAAATATTTTCAACACCCCTTTTTCATTTAAATGGAAGAAGTCATGTTATCCTCTCTCCAGGGTTTTGTGATGAGAAATATTTGAATTCACGGAGATCAGAAAGCAAAAATGAAAATTTGGGAAAGTCATTTTATTCCCTCTCATTTAACTTTCAAAAAGTTTCAAATTTCACTCAATCAATCACACAACAATTCAAACAAACAAACAAATCTATCTATTTATTATAACATTCCAAAATTTAGAATTTTGGGATGTTACAAATCTACCACCCTTAAAATGAATCTCGTCCTCGAGATTCGGAGAGGCTAGCAAGAAATAGGTTAGGGTTTGGGGGTCTTCAAAAATCCATCGATCATCTCCGGGGTCTCGGGTGCTACCACCCTTAGAAGCATCGTTACAGTTCCATCAAAACTCATATACTCCATCCTTATCGTTGACAGTGTTGGTCTTCTCAGATTGTAAGGATAAATCCTTCTCTGGGCTCTTTCGGTAGTGGCATAAGCTTTTCCTCAATTCTTTTGTCCTTTCATCTTGGTAAGGTTATTCCGAGATTGGGTCTTCTTAGCTGATAGGTCCGTGTCCATTCTAGTCAACTATCGAAATACTCATGGTGGTCTACAATTTATGGTTTCTCCTGCAGAAAACGGGTCTGGGTTGAACCTCACCGTATAACCTACGATTGGCAACGGTTGCCTGTAAAGGGGTTCCATCGTCCTACCATTCTATGGTTTCATGGCTTATCGCGTCGACACCCTTCAAAGGTTTTTGAGGCTCTCTGATTTTCCATCAACATATGATAGTTCCTGATAGAAGTCTTCGGTATGGGGGCCAATCCATCCCGTACTTGAATCATTACCACATACGTAAACAGTGAATCACGTATTCTAACACTTGGGCATACTCACAAGCATTGCAGAATTTCTCTTGTTCTCGAACTAGGTTCGAGTAAATCCATGGTTTCTGCAAGCCAAACAAAACATCTATCGTCACTTCACCACTCTCAGGTTTTTGCGTAACCTCCTACGAAACATATGTTGATTGGATTTCTGATTCTTCCAAATTGATTCCTTTATCAAGGTTACATCTGTTCCTTTTCAAAATCCTGGGCCTGTGGGTTATGGCCCACTTCAACACTAGTGCAGCTTTAACTCATCCTTGGAGTAACTCTCATGTTACACCTCCTTTAATTCCAGTAGTACTCTGTTTCTTCATACCATCATATCAAAAGCAAAACTCCAACTTATTTTGTCCAGCTTCCTTCTATGGACCGTCATGAATAACACATTTCTTACTTCATTGATCCTGTGGCTTTACGGAGTACTACGGCACCAAAGACAAATGCACTAGTTTATCCATAAATCTCATTTTTCATATCAATCCTTTAGTACATCCTTAACCATTTTTCGTGAATCCAAATTCCAAAAGTTTATTACAAATGTCGCCACCCACATGGTTCGGTATGGTCAGACATTACTTCTAACTTTATTTATTTATCTTTCTCGAGGATTCTTCAGTCCCACTGGAATTGTGCGACATGCGCCTTGAAATCTTCAATCTTCTGTTTCATCGTGGTGGCCTTGAGCTTGACCTCCATCATCTCTGCATGCACTTCGCTTAGGTATTCCTGAGTATAACGGAGTCTTGCTTCAAGTATTTCTCCGATCTGGCGTATGGCTTCCATGGCTGCTTCACGAACAGCATCGAAGAAAGTTGCTTGTGGCACACGTGAAATGAAAAAGTACTGCCCCATCATCTTTGGGCAAACTCCTTTCAAATGGTGGAGGTGTACCTCCACATACCAAAGTTCCACTCCCTTTTGCATGAAAGGGTAGCCTTTGTAGATTGCATCTCCTTCAAGGTGAATATGCTTCATCATGTCCTTCAGGATCTTCGGGTAATCATGATCACTTGTCAGGGTCATGATTGTTTCCGGACCTTTAAGGAAAGACTCATAAAGGGTCGTCATCTGCAGTTGTGAAACAGAAATGATGCTCAGAATAAGGTACTTATCCCCTGGGGCATACATTCATATCATCCAAACAGAACTTCAAACTCAATTTCCAATTTCCTGTTTATGCATCACAACTCATCTTCTTCCATGTTCATCAAGAATATTAATTTCCAAGATAAGATAAAATATGACAACTCCTTAAAGCTTTTCAGCATGTGACATTACAACTTTATTGAGTCATGAACTATTACAATCTCAGAGTAATCTATTACATAACTCCACTCATTGAGCTCATGAAAATGAAATTGCTTTCTACTACTCTTATTATCCATATCAAAATTCCAGCTACTCAACTCCAGCTTTCATCTTGTCGGGACTTTTAATAGCATAATGTCCTGCCTCCTTGCAGCGAAAACAAATGACTTCTGACATGTCTCGGGGCTTCTTTGTGATTATGCGTGCTCCTTGGATTCTTGGCTTCTTTTCTGGACATTTACTAGCGTAATGACCTAAATCCTTGCACCTGTAACAGGTGATATGACTCAAGTCCTTCTCTGCAAAAATTGTGTTGTTCTCGGGTTGCCTTCTTTTTCTCTTCCTGGATTTCTCTGTAATGATCAGAGTTTCTATTTCCCGAGGATCAAACTTCACTACTGTTCTCGGGAAATATCCCAGATACTCTTTTATTCCCTTGGGGCAGTACTGCGAAAAATGTCCTTCTTCTCCACATGAATAGCAGGCATTGGAGTAAAATCTGTTGAGGCCTTCTCCATCAGGGTCTTCAACACATTCCTTCATCACAGGTTCTTTCATAACTTCTCGGAGGGCTTCTTTCATTCCTTCTTCCTGCTCCTGAATAGTTTGTTGCACCATGGGGTAAATGTGACACTGGGTCGGGTAGTGGGTGGTTCCTTCACACAAGAAACAAGTCACCTGACTAGTTGGGCATTCCTCAGCTGGGTGTTTCTCCTCACAATGAGGGCATCCATCCTTGTGTTCCTCCTGGGTGTGTCCTATTTCTCCGCAAATCTTGCAGGCACAAGGTTTATTTCTTGGTGTATCATGGTGCTTCCGGGTAAGACGTGATCTCAACAGGGTCTTCTTGAATTCCTCCCAAGTTCTTGCTCCATTAAATCCTTGTATGGCTTGATGCATTTTCCACCAGGTTGCAACACTTTCTGTAAAGCACTGAAGAGCGTATTGAACCTCATACTTCCTTGGAATCAAATTGCTCCCGAAGTGATTTTCCATGTTCTGAATCCATAGCTCTGCCTCCGGCTGAGTCTTCGGTTCAGAGAATATCAGTCCAACTTCATTCATCATCTATGGGGTTCAAAAGTTTTGGGATGAGATATGAGAGAGGCGGGGAGGGATATACACACAATACAAACAATAGTTTTTGAAGAGACAAGTTTTACTTTGTGGCTGTCGGAAAACATTAAACAAATGACAGCTCACAAATCGTTGTATCTAACGTAAGTGTGTAACAGGGGTTTGGTCTTCTAAAGGTCAAATCTCTTCAGATCCTTCAAGTTTTCGGAGTCTTCAACTGTTGTAGCTTCTAATACATGGTGAAATCCTCTTTACTCTGAAAGGGTCATCAATTCCTTCTTAGAGCGTCTTCAGTTGATCCTCCGGTTGATTAAAAGGGAAAAGGGGTATATTCTAACTATTTGAGGTGAGAGTATCAGAAGAGATGAGAAGTAAGAGTCTTTTTGTAAATAGAGTTTTTGAGATATCCTGTCCTAGGGCTTTCCGATGTCTAGGGTCACGTCCTACAGTCAACATGTGCTCTGATACCATTTCTGTAGCGACCCGACCTCAGACGGTCAAGCCTCTGTGTTACTGTGCCATCCCTGGATCAGTATGCTGGCACACACAGTACATCAATGTATATATCAAAGTGCAATCACATGTATAAATAACGTAAAATGATATATACCTCATAATACTCAGCGGAAACAATCAAACGGGTGTGGAGTCCCATCAACGTCATCGGCAGGTTGAGTGTAGACCGTAACCCTGTATCGTAATTCTTACTCGTCGAGGAAATATCTGCAACATGATACGTTGCAGCCGTGTAGGTCAGTACAGTGAATGTACCGGCAAGATCACAATAAAAAGAACAGATGATAAAACTATACTATATGCATTATGGCTTTGTGGCTCTGTATCTGAATTTTGTTTGCGTAAAAGCTGGTTTTATTTTACCTACATCAAAGGCAAAAGTGAAGTCTATACTATGGAGTTTTCTATCATGACATGGTTCCGCCAACCGATGTCTCATAGCCCAAAATCATCATAGGTTGCCCACAATTAAGTTATCAGTCCAGTGTTGAGAGTTATGAGATAGATCCAAGTCCAGAGGCTCAAATTGTCCGTAACCGGGGACACGGCTAATCGATTAGGTTTGAACCCTCTGCAGAGGTTTGTACACTTTACCCGCAAGATTCGATGCCTCTCTTTACGTTCTCGCACTTTAGGGTGTTTGAGAACAAGATGACCGAAACATGGTCTTCCGAAGAGTTCCTCTGACCACTGTCCGGTGCTCATCCAACCTACCGTAGTTCTACATCTGCTAGCACCGTCCCAGCCAGAGTCACAACTAAGGTCAACCAAGCCAGAGCCCATAGTGACTTGCGGTTGCACAGGTAAGCTTCCGGGCATGAAGTATTCTTCCGTCTCTTTGAGTCTGGGTGAAGCTTTCCGCAAGATGTCATGGCGCTTCTCCATGCATCCCGGCCAACCACTGGTTTCTCCAGGGTGCCCGTCAACCGTCCTTCACCCAGTAGTGTGTATTGAATTCTTGTCTCGAGTCTTGAAGTCTTGAGGCCTTGAAAATGCAGTCCTTGCAGATGCCATCATGGAGTTGTCGTCATTGACGTAGAGTCCTCCTTCTTCACACCACTCTCGAGCACTCATACCAAACCCCGTCTACTATAGCGTAGCATTAAAATAAATAACGTCCCGGGCTTGGTAACAGGGTGATGGGTTCCTACCTCATGCATACTAATCAACTACAAGAATTCAATATCACTACTGGAGGGATTGTTGCGAAGATGACACTAAATGCAATAAAACATAGGTAAGAAAAGCATGGTCAAAGTGAACTTGCCTGGTAATACTTGATGAAGATAACAACGCTGTCAGAAAATGACTTGGTAGAACTAATCGTCACTCCGTTTAAAATCTATATAGTCAAACATAGCATTCACATAAGCAAACATCCTAGCAAACAATTTTAGCACTCGAAATAAAAATCAAAACAGCAAGGAAAATCAATAATAAAACTCAAACAAAAATCAAAAGAAACTTCAAATAAAACTACAAAGAAAAACTACTAACGAAGATCTATGACTTTGCTACAAACATCTAATATAGTTTTGCCGTAAGTAAAAATTTAACAACAATTAAAATACTAAACTAATAAATTAACAGAAAATAAAATGTAAAAATAACTAATTTAACAGAAAGTATTTTTTTCCATAAAATTTTATTTGCAAAAAGAAACAAATAAAAAGCTTTTATAAAACACTAACTATGACCTAAACAAGTTTTCATACAAAACTAAGAATTTTTTTTTTAAATAAAAACAAAACTTTCTTTTGTTGACTAACAGAAACAAAACTAAATTTTTCAAGAGTGAAAAAAAGAAATAATTTGAAACTAATAAAAACAATAAAGAAAAGACTAAACCAAAACTATAACTAAAACAGTACTGTTTTGCTAAAAACCTAATTTAAATTAACCTGAAAATAAAATACTAAATACTACTGGATAAACAAAGGTCCTAGAGACCAGGAGCAAAAAGAATTGGTCGAAAATAATATTCCTAACTCAAAATATCTCAAATCTAGTGATTTGAGAAAATTCATACAAACACAAATTTAAAGTGCTCCAATATGAAATACAATTGAACTAACAGAAACTTCATAAAATTTGTGATCCAAGGCAGTTGGAATCACTCAAAAATACCTCGTAGATAATTAACTATGGATTTTACAAGATTGAAACTATTCTGAAAAAAAAACAGAACGAAAAAAAAGTAGGTCGGGATTTACTGTAGCAGTTCCGATGATGGGGTTCTGGTGGAGCTCCGGTGACGTCCTCCGGTGGCCCTCTGGCGTCGGGGAAGGGACGGTAGGGTCGGTGGGTGGCTAGGATGGCCGGAGGTGGTGGGGCGGGGCGGCAATGGCGGCGGTGGTCCGGCGAACTCCGGCGAGGCGGCGCAGCGACGTGGGGTGAGGAGAGGAGAGGAGAGGTGTTGATTTGATGTGCTAGAGGGGGGGGGTGCTTGGGTATTTATATTGGGGAAGGGAGGGTTTTGCTTGGGGTAGGGGACAAGAAATAGATTAGGATTAGGAAACAAAAGGGAAAAGATCTAGAAACAAATCGGAATAAACGAAACGGGATCAAATCCTACTAGTATTAGGAAAAAGGAAAAGGAGCGGCTCCCTGGCTCCCTTGGTGCGGCGCGTGTGATGGCCTTGTGGCTGGCCGGTGGTTTTGGCGGCTTGGGCCTTTGGCCCAAGGCGCTGCGGTATTTTTTTTTTTTAAAAACAAAAATTTCAGAGAACTAAAAAAAATGACTAAAACTTTTATATAAGCATATAATATACCAAAATTTGCAGAAAAAGATTTTCTACAACATGGACATTATTTTAGCTTCAAATAAAATTCTAATAATTCACACAGTGTTACTGGTCCAATAAAATCCAATAAAAATCATTTTTAAAATACCAAAATGACTTCAAATTAATTTCTCTCCAATTTTCTGATGTAGGGAATCATGTTACCCTATTTTCCATATATTTTGTTTTTGGAGAAAAATAATTTGAATAAAACTCAAATAACTCCAAATTGAAAATAAATTCAAAAGAACTTTGAATTAAATTCTTTGAAACTCCCAACTCATATTTCATATAATTTGAAGAAGTCATTTTATCTTCGCTCGTGAAAATCACTGAGTTGCATGAAGTTTATGAATTAGAAAATATTTCCAAATGAAATTCAAATATTTTCAACACCCCTTTTTCATTTAAATGGAAGAAGTCATGTTATCCTCTCTCCAGGGTTTTGTGATGAGAAATATTTGAATTCACGGAGATCAGAAAGCAAAAATGAAAGTTTGGGAAAGTCCTTTTATTCCCTCTCATTTAACTTTCAAAAAGTTTCAAATTTCACTCAATCAATCACACAACAATTCAAACAAACAAACAAATCTATCTATTTATTATAACATTCCAAAATTTAGAATTTTGGGATGTTACATTCTTGCTGTACACACCTTTTGGGAGAAGCCTATTTGATTAGAATTTGCTAGAATACTCTTTGTGCTTCACTTATATCTTTTGAGCTTGATAGTTTTTGCTCTAGTGCTTCACTTATATCTTTTAGAGCACGGTGGTGTCTTAATTTTGAAGAAATTGCTAGTCTCTCATGCTTCACTTATATCTTTTTGAGAGTCTTTTAGAACAGCATGGTATTTGCTATGGTCATAAAGTTGGTCCTAGAATGATGAACATCCAAGTTGGGTATAATAAAAACTATCATAGAAAAAGAATTGGATGCTATGATCAATATGATGCTTGATAATTGTTTTGAGATATGGAGGTAGTGATATTAGAGTCATGCTAGTTGAGGTGATTATGAAAAATACTTGTGTTAAGGGTTGTGATTCCCGTAGCATGCACGTATCGTGAACCGCTTTGTGATGAAGTTGGAGCACACTTTTATTTATTGAGTGTCTTCCTTATGAGTGGTGGTCGGGAACGAGCGATGGTCTTTTCCTACCAATCTATCCCCCTAGGAGCATGCGCGTAGTGCTTTGGTTTTTGATGACTTCTAGATTTTTGCAACAAGTATATGAGTTCTTTTTTACTAATGTTGAGTCCATGGATTATACGCACCTCACCCTTCCATTATTGCTAGCCTCTCTTGTGCCGCACAACTTTCGCCGGTACCATACACCCACCATATACCTTCCTCAAAACAACCACCATACCTACCTATTATGGCATTTCCATAGCCATTCCGAGATATATTGCCATGCAACTTTCCACCGTTCCGTTCATATGACACACATTACTTTTGTCATATTGCTCTTTGCATGATCATGTAGTTGACATCGTATTTGTGGCAAGGTCACCTTCATAATTTTCATACATGTCACTCTTGATTCATTGCATATCCTGGTACACCGCCGGAGGCATTCATATAGAGTCATATCTTGTTCTAGCTTTGAGTTGTAATTCTTGAGCTGTAAATCCATAAAAGTGTGATAATCTTTATTATTAGAGCATTGTCCTAGTGAGGAAAGGATGATGAAGACTATGATTCCCCCACAAGTCAGGATGAGACTTCCGACTTTACAAAAAGAAAAAGAAAAGAAAAAAGGAAAAGGCCAAAAAAAGGCCAAAGAAAAAGGAAAAAAAGAAAGAAAAAAAAGGAGAAAAGAAAAATGAGAGAAAAAGAGAGAAGGGACAATGCTACTATCTCTTTTTCCACACTTGTGCTTCAAAATAGCACCATGATCTTCATGGTAAAGAGTCTCATATGTTGTCACTTTCATATACTAGTGGGAATTTTTCATTATAGAACTTGGCTTATATGTTCCAATGATGGGCTTCCTCAAGTGCCCTAGGTCTTTGTGAGCAAGCGAGTTGGATGCACACCCACTTAGTTTCTTTTGTTGAGCTTTCATATATTTATAGCTCTAGTGCATCCGTTGCATGGCAATCCCTACTCACTCACATTGATATCTATTAATGGGCATCTCCATAGCCCGTTGATACGCCTAGTTGATGTGAGACTATCTTCTCCCTTTTTATCTTCTCCACAACCACCATTCTATTCCACATCTAGTGCTATGTCCATGGCTCACGCTCATGTATTGCGTGAAAGTTGAAAGAGTTTGAGATTATTAAAGTATGAAACAATTGCTTGGCTTGTCATCGGGGTTGTACATGATTAAATACTTTGTGTGATGAAGATAGAGCAACAGCCAGACTATATGATTTTGTAGGGATAACTTTCTTTGGCCATGTTATTTTGAGAAGACATGATTACTTTGATTAGTATGCTTGAAGTATCACCATTTTCATGTTAATATGAACTTTTATTTTGTATCATTTGGATCTGAACATTCATGCCACAATAAAGAAAATTACATTGAGAATTATGCTAGGTAGCATTCCACATCAAAAATTTCTTTTTTATCATTTACCTACTCGAGGACGAGCAGGAATTAAGCTTGGGGGTGCTTGATACGTCTCCAACATATCTATAATTTTTTATTGTTCCATGCTATTATATTACCCCTTTTGGATGTTTATGGGCTTTGTTTTACACATTTATATCATTTTTGGGACTAACCTACTAACCGGAGGCCCAACCCGTATTGCTGTTTTTTTGCCTATTTCAGTATTTCGAAGAAAAGGAATATCAAACGGAGTCCAAACGGAATGAAACCTTCGGGAGCATGATTTTTGGAACGAACGTGATCCAGAGGACTTGGAGTGCAAGTCAAGAAGCAGCCAAGGCTCCCACGAGATAGGAGGGTGCCCCCTGTCTCGTGGGCCCCTCGGGCGTCCACCGACGTACTTCTTCCTCCTATATAAGCCTACGTACCCCAAAAACATCCAGGGGGCAGACGAAACACAATTTCCACCACCGTAACCTTCTGTATCCGCGAGATCCCATCTTGGAGCCTTCGTCGGTGTTCTGCCGGAGGAGGAATCGACCACGGAGGGCTTCTACATCAACATCCTTGCCCCTCCGATGAGTTGTGAGTAGTTTACCACAGACCTACGGGTCCATAGTTATTAGCTAGATGGCTTCTTCTCTCTTTTTGGATCTCAATACAATGTTCTCCCCCTCTCTTGTGGAGATCTATTCGATGTAAACTCTTTTTCGGTGTGTTTATCGAGATCCGATGAATTGTGGGTTTATATCAAGTTTATCTATGAATAATATTTGAATCTTCTCTGAATTCTTTTATGTATGATTGAGTTATCTTTGCAAGTCTCTTTGAATTATCAGTTTGGTTTGGCCTACTAGATTGATCTTTCTTGCCATGGGAGAAGTGCTTAGCTTTGGGTTCAATCTTGCGGTGTCCTTACCCAGTGACAGAAAGGGTTGCAAGGCACGAATTGTATTGTTTCCATCGAGGATAACAAGATGGGGTTTATATCATATTGCTTGAGTTTATCCCTCTACATCATGTCATCTTGCTTAATGCATTACTCTGTTCTTATGAATTTAATACTCTAGATGCAGGCAGGAGTCGGTCGATGTGTGGAGTAATAGTAGTAGATGCAAGCAGGAGTCGGTCTACTTGTCACGGACGTGATGCCTATATACATGATCATGCCTAGATAATCTCATAATTATTCGCTTTTCTATCAATTGCTTGACAGTAATTTGTTCACCCACCGTAATACTTATGCTATCTTGAGAGAAGCCACTAGTGAAACCTATGGCCCACGGGTCTATCTCTTATCATATTTACTTCCAATCTATTTTATTTGCATCTTTACTTTCTGCATCTATATTATAAAATACCAAAAATATTTATCTTATCATACTATCTTTATTAGATCTCACTTTCGCAAGTGGCCGTGAAGGGATTGACAACCCCTTTATTGCGTTGGTTGCGAGTTCTTTGTTTGTTTGTGTAGGTGCGTGGGACTTTTGAGGAGCCTCCTACTGGATTGATACCTTGGTTCTCAAAAACTGAGGGAAATACTTACGCTACTATTGTTGCATCACCCTTTCCTCTTCAAGGAAAACCAACACAAGCTCAAGACGTAGCACCGCTGTTTTTGGAATGAGTGAGATGAGCGCCTGGTTGAGCCTCACGAAGCCGCGCCCATTATCCAGAAACAATTTGTGCAAGGCAGCCAGAATATCTCGTTTGATCACATTCCAAGCTTTTTGAAAGAAGGCTCCAATAAATCCATCCGGCCCCGAAGCTCTGTCCGATGGCATATCCTTGATCACGTCCCAAATTTCCTCCTCCTGAAACACCAAGTCTTGCTCTGAGAGATCCAGCAGTTGGATGTTCAGAAAGTCAAGATCGACCATGTGCTCTCAAGCCGAGTCCTTCCCCATAATCTCCACGAAGGCTTCAAGGAAGGCCTCCTCCTTACCCTTTTGATCGGTGATTGTCTGCCTGTTCCTAGTGATTGCAGGTATGTAATTTTTGGCCTTCCTCCTATTCGCGATCAGGTGAAATAGTTTGGTGCTGGCATCTCCGTCTTGAAGCCACTTGATGCGAGATCTCTGCCTGGCAATGGTTCTTTCCAGCGAGGCCAGTCCGAGAACCAAATGCTTAAGCGTGGCTCTTAGCCATCTTTCCCCCTCCGAGAGAAGCCTAGCCTCCTGTGCACAGTCAAATCTTAGGATGACCAGATTCGCACATGCAATTTGAAGCTTGATGTTGCCCACCTCCGTTGTCCCCAAGCAGTGAGGTGATTCGCCGTGTTCCGCAAGAGCACATCCAGACGCAAAAAAGGATACGTGATTTCCTCTTCGCAAACCCAAGCTTCAGCGACCGCCTCCAAGAATCCGTCGAGCTTGGTCCAAAATAGTTCAAACCTGAATCTCTTTCTAGGCTGCAGATGCTCCTCCTCCAGCAATAGATACAGCGGGCAGTGGTCCGAGACCGACGTGGAGAGAGCTTGCAGTAAACAGTCGGGATGGTCCAGCTCCCAGTCCATAGACACGAAGGCTCTGTCGATTTTAGTCAGGGTAGGGATCTCCCTTTCATTGCTCCACGTGTACGTCCCCCTGTGCAGGAAAAGCTCCTTGAGGCCCAAATCATCCACACACGGCTTGAATTTGCCCATCATTCTGCGATCAAGCCTGTTGTTGTTTTTATCTGATGCATGGAGAATCAAGTTGAAGTCCCCGATAACCAGCCATGGCCCGGGGCAGAGCCTCCTCCTCTCCGTAAGATCGTCCAAAAATTTAATCTTCTCGAGATCCTCCTGTGGCCCGTACACCACCGAGAGCCACCAAGTTGGCCCGTCAAGAGGGGACACAAAAGCTATGAGTAAGTTAGCGTCAAGTGCCACGTTAGATAACTGCACCTTAGATGAGTCCCAGCCCACAATGATTCCACCCCTCGTCGCCGATGCCGGGAGATAAGCGAAACCATCATATGATGTTCCCATACATTGCAAGACAGTGAATTGGTTCACCCTTTCGAGTTTGGACTCCAGGATACATACGATCGCAACACGCACCGTGTCCACAAACTCCCTAAGTGTCTTTCTCTTGGCCGGGCTATTTAGCCCCCTAACATTCCAGCATACAGCTTCCAATGAGGCATGCGACATGTAAAGCTGTAGTGCATCCCGAGACACGACCACAACTGCCTAAGCCGACAGCATGTTCGCCTGCTCCAGCTCGCATGCCAAGTTGAAGGGCATGATCTTACCGAATATGGTTGCGATCGCCCTCAGCTGTTGCTCCTAAACCGGTGAATCAAACATCTCCCGAAGCTGACCTAGCGCATCGTCCGAGACCGCCAGATCATCGCTAGTGATCCCTAGAGTTTTGAGAAGCACTCTCTCCGCGGCCGTTGCTTTGGTCTTCCTGTTCCCTGAAGCGCACACTGATCTTGTGGTCCACCGAGGTGTGAAGGGATCTTGACCCGTACGTACCCCTCGAATGCCTTCAATCTCCTTCAGAAGTGGCGGCGCCAGTTTTTTCAAGAGCCCCGAGCAGAAGGATTTGATATTCCCCAGTGCAGCCAATTCCTTGGCGGATAGATTCTCCTCCACACCCTGTTCACCCTAGGAGCGTTGGTGCACGATGATTTTGTTGCCATGCAGGGTTGGAACTACTATTGCATGGCCACTGGACGTAGTCCCATCAACCACCATAGTATCCAATGGGGACTTGCCCCTAGATGCCAGACCAGAATCACTGTCGGCCTCGCCCCGCGTCTCAGGATTCGCCGCACCAATCAACTCTGATACCGGGGCCCAGCCCAGCAGCTGTGGGGTGGTGTCGCCAGGATTGGGAATCCCCACCGCCGTCTCCGTCAGGATTTCCTGTGGCGAGGCCAACCGTTGGCCAGGCGAGACCGAGTCCATAGCCGGGTCGGCAGGCCGCACCGGATCCTGAATGCGCTCCACATCCAGAGTAGGGGCCTGGTCTAGAGATGTAGGCCCCACCCTAGCATTCCTTTGGCCACTAGCAGCCTCCCTGTCTCCTCCCAGATTCCCATCCCTGGAAGCCATCGAGTGGCCCAGCATCGGCGCAGACTGTGGCCTCTCTGATCCCAACCTGTCGGGATCAGCGCATGTCCTCTGATCTGCCACCTGCGCCCGCGTGACCATCCTCACCAACTCTGGCCCATCCTGATCCGCCAGTACCGACTTGGCAGCTGGCGCCACCTCCGTGGCCAGATCTCTTTGCCCAATGATTGGGCCGATGGCGCGCACTGGCGCAAGCCCGGACTGCTCGCCAGCTGTCCCCAGCACAGGGGCTGGCGCATGAAGCGTTGGGATAGGGCCGTTTGAATGCACCTGCTCCCGACCAGACCGGTCGTCGTGGGCCACCACCGGACCAGATGTGACATCCAGATTGCCCGATCCCATGTATGGAAGCCTCCAAGCGGAAGGCCCCACCCTCCCTTCCAGCGCCGCTCTGTATGATCGGCGTTGCACACCGCCACCACCGCCGCTGGTCGGAAAATGTGAACGAAGGTTGGCGCCCCGATTGTCCATCACTCCACGAGACCAAGGCTGCACGACCCACTCTCCTCCCCGGAATGAGCCTCCTGAATTGTTCGGCAGCCCGCTCTGTCCACTCCCGCTATCCGATCCAGACTCCCGCCTCCAAAGCTCCGGCGGCGAGAAGTCCCTCATCCGACCGATGTGTATGAACGTTGGGTACTCCAACAATTGGCAGAAAGAAGCACGCCGCGCCGCGGGATCCACGTTCACTTCCAGCGGCTCCGGCACCCACAGCTTCCTAAACACCGACGCGTCGTCCGGATCAACGCACCACGCTCTCAGCTTAAACAGCGACATATCCTCTCTGGTGGCAGTCTCCGGCGCCACACTGTCGATCAAACATGCACTCCCTAACAGCTCAACCGCCATGTCCTTGGCCCAATCATGAGATGGTATGCCCTCGATCATGATGTCGACCTGAACACACATAAGCCTTGAAGTTGCATGCGCCTGCCTGAGCCATGGCTTAATGAAGAGCTTGATCCCAAGATGTTCAATGAATGGCACTGCCAAAGCTCTGTTCCCGAACTCGTGCGCAGCAAACACCACTGAGGGAGTCCCGGACTAGGGGGTGTCCGGATAGCCAAACTATCATCTTTGGCCGAACTCCTGGACTATGAAGATACAAGATTGAAGACTTCGTCCCGTGTCCGGATGGGACTTTCCTTGGCGTGGAAGGCAAGCTTGGCGATACGGATATGTAGATCTCCTACCATTGTAACCGACTCTGTGTAACCCTAACCCTCTTTGGTGCCTATATAAACTGGAGGGTTTTAGTCCGTAGGACGAAAAACAATCATACCATAGGCTAGCTTCTAGGGTTTAGCCTCTCTGATCTCATGGTAGATCTACTCTTGTACTACCCATATCATCAATATCAATCAAGCAGGAGTAGGGTTTTACCTCCATCGAGAGGGCCCGAACCTGGGTAAAAACATCGTGTCCCTTGTCTCCTGTTACCATCCGCCTAGACGCATAGTTCGGGACCCCCTACCCGAGATCCGCCGGTTTTGACACCGACATTGGTGCTTTCATTGAGAGTTCCTCTGTGTCGTCATCTTTAGGCCCGATGGCTCCTCCGATCATCAACAATGATGCGGTCCAGGCTGAGACTTTTCTCCCTGGACAGATCTTCGTATCCGGCGGCTTTGCACTGCGGGCCAATTCGCTTGGCCATCTGGAGCAGATCGAAAGCTACGCCCCTGGCCATCAGGTCAGATTTGGAAGTTTGAACTACACGACTGACGTCCGCGGAGACTTGATCTTCGACGGGTGCGAGCCACAGCCAAGCGCGCTGCACTGTCATGAAGGGCATGATCTAGCTCTGTCGCCGGACAGTGCCATGGAGGCTGCACCAGTGTCCGCTCCGACCCTTAGCTCGGAGCCGACTGCGCCGATCGAGGACGGGTGGCTGGACACCGCCTCGGGGGCTGCTATCTCTATGGCGATCGAGCCGAACACCAACCCTGTCCTTTGCGAAGCTCGTGACTCCGAGGTGTCGGACTCCGAACCTTCCGCGCCCCTGCCAATCGAATCCGATTGGGCGCCGATCATGGAGTTCACTGCTGCGGACATCTTTCAGCACTCGCCCTTCGGCAACATCCTGAATTCACTAAAGTCTCTCTCTTTATCAAGAGAGCCCTGGCCGGATTATGGTCAGGAAGGTTGGGGTGCGGACGACGAAGAAATTCAAAGCCCACCCACCACCCACTTCGTAACCACTGTCGATGATTTAATCGACATGCTCGACTTCGACTCCGAAGACATCGACGGTATGGACGACGATGCAGGAGACGACCAAGAACCAGCGCCTACAGGGCACTGGTAGGCCACCTCCAAAAGATGGGAATGGCGATGGAAAAATGGAGGATGACCCCTCCAAGAAACAGCCTAAGCGCCGGCGTCAGCGGCGCCGCTCTAAATCCCGCCATAGCAAAAACGGTGATTCCGGCACGGGAGACAATAACACCCCGGATAGTGCCGAAGACAACTCCCTCCAGCAGGATTCAGTGCGAGAGGATGGAGAAGCCAGCCCTCATGAGAGAGCAGCATGCAGAGAGGTAGAGGACGATAATTACATGCCTCCCTCTGAAGATGAGGCAAGCCTCGACGACGACGAATTTGTCGTGCCTAAGGATCTCGTCGAACAAGAGCGTTTCAAACGCAGGCTTATGACCACGGCAAGCAGCCTCAAGAAAAAGCAGCAACAGCTTAGAGCTGACCAAGACTTGCTAGCCGACAGATGGACTGAAGTCCTTGTGGCCGAAGAGTATGAACTTGAACGCCCCTCCAAGAGCTACCCAAAACGCAGGTTGCTACCCCGATTAGAGGAGGAAGCACCTAAACCTACATCACCAGCGCATAATACGGCCGACCGGCCACCTCGTGGCCGCGACAGAGAAGCCTCTCGGCCCTCCACTTAAGCCGCACCCCGGCGCCGCTCAAAAAATACCAAGGCACGGGAAAATGCACCAGACCTGCGGGATATATTGGAGGACAAGGCAAGACAAACAAGATCGATCTACGGATCACGTGGGCGCCCCACGATACGTGATGATAACCATCATGCCGGATATGGTAATTCCGACCAGGACGGACACAGTAGACAAAGCTCATTTGAGTTGCGTCGTGATATAGCCCAATACAGAGGCGCCGCAAACCCACTATGCTTCACAGACGAAGTGATGGATCATCAAATCCCTGAGGGTTTCAAACCCGTAAACATTGAATCATACGATGGCACAACAGATCCTGCGGTCTGGATCGAGGACTATCTCCTTCATATCCACATGGCCCGCGGCGATGACCTACACGCCATCAAATACCTCCCACTCAAGCTTAAAGGACCAGCTCGGCATTGGCTTAACAGCTTGCCAGCGGAGTCAATTAGTTTTTGGGAAGATCTGGAAGCCGCATTCCTCGACAACTTCCAGGGCACCTATGTGCGACCACCAGACGCTGATGACCTAAGCCACATAATTCAGCAGCCAGAAGAATCGGCCAGACAATTCTGGACACGGTTCCTAACCAAGAAAAATCAAATCGTCGACTGTCCGGATGCAGAGGCCCTTGCAGCCTTCAAACATAACATCCGCGACGAGTGGCTAGCCCGGCACCTAGGACAGGAAAAGCCGAAATCCATGGCAGCCCTCACAACACTCATGACTCGCTTTTGCGCGGGAGAGGACAGCTGGCTAGCTCGTAGTAACAACATAGCCAAGAGCCCTGGTAATTCAGATACCAAGGACAGCAACGGCAGGTCGCGTCGCAACAAGCACAAGTGCCGCATTAATGACGACAATGTTGAAGATACGACAGTCAACACCGGATTCAGAGGCTCTAAACCCTGTCAGTGGAAAAAGCCATTCAAAAGAAATACTCCGGGCCCGTCCAATTTGGACCGAATACTCGATCGCTCGTGCCAGATACACGGCACCCCCGAAAAGCCAGCCAATCACACCAACAGGGATTGTTGGGTGTTCAAGCAGGCAGGCAAGTTAAATGTCGAAAACAATGACAAGGAGCTGCATAGCGACGACGAGGAGGAGCCCCGGCCGCCGAACAATAGAGGACAGAAGGGCTTCCCCTCACAATTGCGGACGGTGAACATGATATACGCAACCCACATACCCAAAAGGGAGCGGAAGCGTGCACTAAGGGACGTATATGCGATGGAGCCAGTCGCCCCAAAGTTCAATCCGTGGTCCTCCTGCCCGATCACTTTTGATCGAAGGGACCACCCCACTAGCATCCGCCATGGCGGATTCGCCGCATTGGTTCTAGACCCAATCGTTGACGAATTTCACCTCACTAGAGTCCTGATGGACGGCGGCAGCAGCCTGAACCTGCTTTATCAGGATACAGTGCGCAAGATGGGCATAGACCCCTCAAGGATTAAACCCACAAAGACGACCTTCAAAGGCGTCATACCAGGTGTAGAGGCCAACTATACAGGCTCAGTTACACTTGAAGTGGTCTTCGGATCACTGGATAACTTCCGAAGCGAGGAATTAATCTTCGACATAGTCCCGTTCCGCAGCGGCTATCACGCACTGCTCGGACAAACCGCATTTGCAAAGTTCAATGCGGTGCCGCACTACGCATACCTCAAGCTTAAGATGCCAGGCCCTCGAGGAGTCATTACGGCCAACGGAAACACCAAATGCTCTTTCCGAACGGAGGAGCATACGGCGGCCCTCGCGGCAGAAGTACAAAGCAGCCTCTTAAGGCAATTCTGGAGTCCGGCTATTAAACGTCCGGACACCGTCAAGCGCGCCCGGAGTAACCAACAACAAGACCGCCTGGCACGTCCCGAGCACGCGTAGCAATGCGGCCCCAACCCCAGCCCTCGCGAAATTGTGAAACCAGTACTACGCGTACATAATTACACTCTGGAAATACCATGGGCATAGGGGGAGGGGCACGACCACGACAGGCCTATAATGCGGCTCAACCGCACCAGGGGCTCCCAATTGTGTCATTCTTCTTTTTTCTCTTACTTTCAGGACTCCTTTCTTAAGAAGCCCTGTCAGGCAGTAGAATTGCCGAACACACGATGCAACAGCCAGGGAAGCAGAAAGCTACGTCGAGTGTCCAGGTGGTCTCTATAACGAGCAGTATACTTGTTTTGCATATCATCACGCAGCTCGCTCCTGGAGGGAGACATGTCAAATAGTCCCGCCCCTTGCTTATCGCACTATTTGTACCGTTCTGCTTTTACTGCAGCCTTTTTGAATAAACAATGCATAGCTTTTGCCTATTATTGCATTCCTTTTTCTTTTATTTTATCTATACATGTTCACTTATGACATGTTGCACCGTACGCTTTGGTACGGCCGAATACACCAAGGGCTTAAGTACCCCAAAATATGGTGTGATAAGTCCGAACACTTTCACAAGTGTGGCACCCCGAACTTATAGCATTATATGCATCGGCTCCGAATCATGTCTTGGGTCAATAGTTGGGTTTTCCCGGCTCCCATGTTTTGGTACCTTATGTTCCGTTATATCGGCTAAGGTAGCGCTGGGAGAACCACTGCGATTGTGCCCCGGTTCAGCTGGGTTAAGCACCTCAGTGGAGAAAGCTAAAACTGACCGTCATGATAGGGCGAGAGCCGGTCGCTGTTCGAGAGGTTTTTTCGAGTCCCTAAAGACTTATGCCGCTTAGAGCGAGGAGTCGGCTTTGTCCGGCCCAGGCGTGGATAGCGCCCCGAACTCGGTCTTCCGAATACTAGGGGCTTCGCCAAAATTTAAAATTATAGAATTCTATGGCTAAGTGAGAGTGTTCAAGCATTATAGTCCGGTTGCCTTGTTCGTTGCGTTGAGCGCCTCCCTCGAAGGACCCAAGAATGGGAAAAAGAGCGCTCAAGTTTATCCCGAACACCCCAGCACTCGTGGCATGGGGGCAGAAGCCGACGACTCGCCATCTCCCAAATTTAATAAACGGCCGCACAAAAGGTAATATTTTAAATTCACAAGCGTTGCTTAGCGCATATGAACAAGTTTTCAAGCGTACAGGATAACAAATGCGAGGTTACTCAAAAATTACATCTTTGGAGCATTCACCCGCTATAAGGCGGGCACCCTTCAGGACGTTCTCATAATACATCTCGGGCTTGTGATACTCCCTGCCCGACGATGGAGCATCCGTCACAAGCTTCTCAGCGTCCATCTTGCCCCAGTGCACTTTAGCATGGGCAAGGGCCCTACGGGCACCTTCGATGCAGATGGAGCGCTTGACGACTTCAATCCATGGACAGGCGTCCACCAGCCGCCTCACCAGCCCGAAGTAGCTCCCAGGCATGGTTTCCTCGGGCCACAGCCGAACTATGAGGCCCTTCATGGCCTGTTCGGCCACCTTATGGAGCTCGACCAGCTGCTTCAGCTGGTCGCTCAAGGGCACCAGGTGTCCGGCCTCAGCATACTGAGACCAGAACACCTTCTCCGTCGAGCTCCCTTCCTCGGCCTGGTAGAATGCGGCGGCGTCAGACACACTGCGGGGCAGATCTGCTAGTGCTCCTGGAGAGCTCCGGATTCGGGTAAGTAACAAGTAATTCACTTTCACGTGCTTGCTTTGCATGAAGAATGCCTTACCCGTCGCTATCTTCTTTATTGCCTCAATTTCCTGGAGGGCTTTTTGGGCTTCGGCCTTAGCGGCTTTGGCGCTCTCAAGAGCCGAGGCGAGCTCGGACTCTCGAGTCTTTGAGTCACGCTCCAAACTCTCGTGTTTTTCCACGAGAGCCTGGAGCTCTTGCCGCACCTCCGCCACCCGCGCCTCCTGCTTCTCTCGCTCGGTGCGTTCCGCGGCCGCATTGCTTTCGGCCCTGGACACCACTTCCTTCAGGGTTGCCACCTCGTTCGTGGTCCCTGCAATTTTCAAGTTATTCCTGTTATTTTTTGCAACCACATCTTTTATATACTTCCATAAGGTATTACTTGCCTTCCTTGTCCTCGAGCTGCTTCTTGGCAAGGCCGAGCTCATTCTCGGACCGCTCGAGGCTCTGCTTCAATGCATCGACCTCCGCAGTCAGTGCGGCAGAGGTCAGCAGCGCAGCCTGCATTCCCATATTGACATACTTATGTTAGACTCCTGCGTACATCTTTTTAGATCCTCAATTCGGCTTTTCTTTCCGAACACCAAACTGAGCATCAGGGGCTACTGTCTATGCGGTAATATTTTTTACATATCTTAAAAACATACCTCAAAACCTGTTAGAAGGCTGGCACAGGCTTTAGTCAGCCCGCTCTTGGCGGACTGAACTTTCTGGATCACCACACTCATAACAGTGCGGTGCTCCTCGTCGATGGAGGCGCCGTTAAGCACCTCCAGTAAATTATCCGGTGCCTCCAGTTGGACGGAGGTCACCGGTGTCACAGTCTCGCCCTTCTTACGAAGGGGCCGCCCGCCGGACTCCGGAACCACTGAAGGTTCCGGTGCGGAGTCCGGCCCAGGGCCGGACTTAGAGCCCTTTGGGATTTGATCCCCCCTGCGCCCAAAGTCCGGGAGGTTGCCTTACGGCACCTCCGGGACCTCCTCCTCCTGGCTGGGCCCCTTTTGGGACCCCACCTCGGCGTCATCCGCAGCGCGAGGAGAGGAGACGGTCGGAAGTGAAGTGCTATTCACGTCCGACGACGCCAGGGAGCCGCTCGTTGAAGTGTCGAGCCCGTCCTTGGGCGGGCTGCAGGGTTATGTTCGGCGTTAGGAGATTCTGTACGACAAACGAAACGCCATGAGTTATTCTGGTATCCGGACACTTACGATGTCGCCAGGGGCTTAGTCCTTGGTGGCCACTCCTCTTCGCCGTTGCCGGCGTTGGTAGAGTAGTCCGGGGGGAGGGTCCTTCCCTTCTTGGACCCTTCGGCCTCCCCCGTTTGGGGCGGCCTTCCTTTTCTTCTCTCCCCCCGCTGGGGGAGAGGCCTCTTTTTCCTCCTCCTCGCCTTCGCGGGAGGAGTCCGCCTCGGAGTCGTGGATGATGAGTCCGACAACACCTGGCGCCGAGAACTCGAGTTCCCGTGGCCTTCTTCTTAGCCTTCTTCTTCGGCACCACGTAAGGCGTCGGAACCAGCAGCCCCGTCAATCGGGCGTCCGATGGGTCTTCTGGCAAGGGAGCCGGACAGTTAACCTGCCCGAACTTCTTTTGCCAGGCCTGTCAAAGGTAAGGGAGTTTAGATCCCGCATAGAGTCAAACTATGGAAATAAGTGTCCTGTAAAGGGTAAAATATCTTACCTCGTCGGCTTGACGCTGCGAGCTGAATCCGCGATCTTCGGTAGCGGATGCGGGAGCCTCGGCGCCCTTGAATAGCACCTTCCAGGCATCTTCGTACGTAGTGTCGAAGAGCCTGCTCAAGGTTTGGTGCTGTGCCGGATCAAACTCCCACAAGCTGAAAGCCCGTTGGTGGCACGGGAGGATCCGGCGGATGAGCATGACCTGGACTATGTTGACGAGCTTGATCTTCTTGTTCACAAGGTTTTGGACGCAGGTTTGGAGTCCGGCCAGCTCTTCCGAATTACCCCATGACAGACCCTTCTCTTTCCAGGAGGTGAGCCGTGTGGGGATGCCAGATCGGAACTCGGGGGCCGCTGTCCATTCAGGGTCACGCGGCTCGGTGATGTAGAACCACCCCGATTGCCACCCTTTGATGGTTTCCACGAAGGAGCCCTCGAGCCAAATAACGTTGGGCATCTTGCCCACCATGGCGCCTCCACACTCCGCCTGCTGGCCCCCCACTAACTTCGGCTTGACATTGAAGGTCTTCAGCCATAAGCCGAAGTGGGGCTTGATGCGGAGGAAGGCCTCACACACGACGATGAACGCCGAGATGTTGAGGACGAAATTCAGGGCCAGATCCTGGAAATCCAGGCCGTAGTAGAACATGAGCCCCCGGACAAATGGGTGAAGTGGAAAACCTAGTCCGCGGAGGAAGTGGGTGAGGAACACCACCCTCTCATGGGGCCCGGGGGTGGGGATGAGCTGCCCCTTGTCGGGGAGCCGATGCGCGATGTCGCTGGACAAGTATCCGACCTTCCGCAGCTTCTTGATGTGCCCTTCGTGACGGAGGAGGCCATCCACTGCCTCCCGCTCCGGACATGGCTGGGGAAGGTTGAGGCGAGATGTGCGAACTTGGGCGCTGGAGCTCGAGTGCGCGGAAATGGGTAGGCAAAGGAGGAAGAAGGCATAGGTAAAAAGGTGGATCCTTATCCCCTTATATGGACGGACGAAACTATGCGTCCCCACCAGCCTGGTAAAACTCGCTTATCTCCCAAGCGCCGTAATCAATGGCGCGGTTGGGTTACCCACGCCCGTATTGATGAGAATCCCGGAATAAGGGGACACGATCTCTGCTTTGACAAGACGTGCCAAGGAAACCGCCTCGCTAAACGCGCTGTGGAGGAACAGTAAAAACGATTCGAATAAAGGCTTGGCCGTGGTGTGATGTCACGCCACGGAATACGTCAGCAGATTGAATTTGTGTAAATATTATTCTCTCTATGGTGGTATGTGGAACTTATTTTGCAGAGTCGGACACTATCCTTGTGTTCAAAATCTTCTATGAAGTATTCGGAGGAGGAACCCGCCTTGCAATGCCGAAGACAATATGCGCGCCGGACTCGTCGTCATTGAAGTCTGGTTCAGGGGCTACTGAGGGAGTCCCGGACTAGGGGGTGTCCGGATAGCCGAACTATCATCTTCTGCCGGACTCCTGGACTATGAAGATACAAGATTGAAGACTGCGTCCCGTGTCCAGATGGGACTTTCCTTGGCGTGGAAGGCAAGCTTGGCGATACGGATATGTAGATCTCCTACCATTGTAACCGACTCTGTGTAACCCTAACCCTCTTCGGTGCCTATATAAAACGGAAGGTTTTAGTCCCTAGGACGAAAAACAATCATACCATAGGCTAGCTTCTAGGGTTTAGCCTCTCTGATCTCGTGGTAGATCTACTCTTATATTACCCATATCATCAATATCAATCAAGCAGGAGTAGGGTTTTACCTCCATCGAGAGGGGCCCGAACCTGGGTAAAAACATCGTGTCCCTTGTCTCCTGTTACCATCCGCCTAGACGCACAGTTCGGGACACCCTACCCGAGATCCGTCGGTTTTGACACCGACAACCACCAGAAAGTCCTCTGGAAAGAACTTGTGAACGAAAAAAACGGAACCTTGGCATCCCCAGCTGAGCCGAAATCGCCACCGCCACCGCCGCTCCAGGTCGTCCATGCCCTCCGACCGCTGCAGCACACAGATCTCTGATGGCCCCGCATACAGAATCGCCCCCGGCGCAACAGACGAGGAGGGAAGGTTGGGCGCAACTGGCGAGAGCGGCGCCGCTGGCGCGCTCTGCCCAGGCTCCGTCAACCTCCTCCTCAAAGCCGACGCCTGCCTGGGCGCCTCTGACCTGCGGGCGACCTGTGCGATCACCGCCCGGCGGAGCTCATCCGCCGAGATGGGGCTGCGCGATTCCCGGCACTAGGAGGAGACATGACCAGGGAGGCCGCAGCGGATGCACAAGGCCTCATTGGTGCAATCCTACCGCCGATGGCCATCCTCGAAGCATCTGAAACAGAGACCAAACAGCTCCGGCGGGATCAACCTCCGCTTTGAGGAAGACGGGGACACAACCCGGCCTTGGCTGCCACCCGCCTCCCGGTGACGCCGCAAGGCCCGGCGGCGCCGCCACATCGCCTTGCGGGATGGACCCGGCCTGCGCCAGCCCTCGGCTTGCGCCAGAGTAGGCCCATCCACCGGACCGCCACCCGCCGAGGACGAACGCGCCGAGCCAGGAGAGCCCGAGATCCCCAGCCCCGAGACAATCAGATGCTCCCGATGGAGCGCCGACGAGACCGAGGGGGGGCTGCAGGAGCCGGAAGCCATGGCAGAGAAGGAGGGGCGGGGAGAGAGGGCGCCGGGGCCGGAGTGGCCGCCGGCGTGGAAGGTGGACGCCGGTGCCGGAGTGACAGCCGGCGTGGGGAGGGAGCGGAGCGAGCGATAGAGCCACGGATACGTATGAACGCACTTGTTCCAGTATGTTGTCGCCGGCGTGTAGGATTCAAAATTCGAGGTGCGAAATCCAAAACCATTCTCGCGGTGCGGTCGCGCGCTCCCCTTCCGTAATCAACCCGCGGTTTCGGCCTTTCCGTTCCCGCCCAGACCATTTTTGCCCTGAAAAAAACCCAGCGATCCGCTCCGAAACGCATCCCGCCGTCCACACCAAACATCGCCGAACGCATCTTACGGCTCCACCTCACCGATCCGGGGCAACCACCCCTGGACCAATCAGCGCCCGCCTCCCCCTCCGTATAAACCCAGCAGCCCCGCTCCTCCTCTCCTCCCATCTCGCCCCAAATCCCCCACCTTCTTCCAGCACACCCAACGCACCCGCAAATCCCCCACTCTCCCGAACCAGCGATGGCCCCCAAGGCGGAGAAGAAGCCGGCGGCGAAGAAGCCCGCGGAGGAGGAGCCCGCGGCGGAGAAGGCGGCCGAGAAGGCCCCGGCGGCGAAGAAGCCCAAGGCGGAGAAGCGGCTGCCGGCGGGCAAGACGGCGTCCAAGGAGGCCGGCGGCGAGGCGAAGACGAGGGGCCGGAAGAAGGGCAGCAAGGCGAAGAAGAGCGTGGAGACGTACAAGATCTACATCTTCAAGGTGCTGAAGCAGGTGCACCCCGACATCGGCATCTCCTCCAAGGCCATGTCCATCATGAACTCCTTCATCAACGACATCTTCGAGAAGCTCGCCGCCGAGGCCGCCAAGCTCGCCCGCTACAACAAGAAGCCCACCATCACCTCCCGGGAGATCCAGACCTCCGTCCGCCTCGTCCTCCCCGGGGAGCTCGCCAAGCACGCCGTCTCCGAGGGCACCAAGGCCGTCACCAAGTTCACCTCCTCCTAGATTGCATCTGCATTGCTTGTATCTATCTATCTATCTATCTAGTAGCGACTGTAGCTGGTTCTGTTACTTCAGTGCTTGTCGACTCTGGTTATCTGGAACTACAAGTGGTATTAGTGCTGGAAGGGGAATCGATTGAATTTGTGCTTCTTTCGGCAGCTGATTTTTCAAAAGTAGTGGTTCATTTCATCAGCCTGATATTCTGCATTAGGTGAGTGTGATTATCGTTAAATAAGAGCATTCCAATGGTTGCCTTGCCATGTATGGTTCTTGTTTTGGTAGTAGTTTGCTTTGCTTATCCACAAGTATCAGCCAATTGGTTAGGCTGGAGCAGCTTCGTTCTGATCCTATTGACGGTGTTACTCTGAAAATTGTTAAGCGTGAGAAAATTAGACTAGCTGTCCAATTCTTTTTTTTTTTAGAAAAGGAGGAGGACCCTGGCCTCTGCATGGTGATGCACATTTGGTGTATCCATGGAAGCTATGGATGGTCTTCAGGCTGTATCTTCTTCAGATATTGCAGCAATTTAGAGATCGTGTAACTTCACGATTGCCTGGCGAGTGCTTATTTTTTTTTCCTTTCAAGTAATTTATTGATTTTGGTGGTCTAATATTTATACCCGTAGGCATATGGAGGCTATCCTGAAACCATCAAGAAGAAAGCCTGGCTCCTGTTCTCTGTCGTTTGCCGAACCTTCCAAAAAGATAACCAAAAGAAAAACATGGATCTTCTAGGTAGGCAAATCTGCAGGCAGCCACAGCATCATTGTTTGGAGCAGAGCGCTCCATCCTTGTCCGGTTGAACATGCCTTTTCTTCACCACAGGTACATAATTTTTCTGAAATCCCTACAGAAGTCCCTGTATAATTAAATATCAGTGATGTAAGTTGTAACTCAGCACCTTAAACATTTAGGTTGAAATGAACACACACGCTGATCAAGTACATCTATCAAGTGCCTCCGCTACTCCACACCTACTTATCAAGAACAAGAGCTCTCATTATAAAGGCCAAAAGATTCAGTTACTAAACTACAATAAAATATATGCTTCGTTTCTACAGATTTCAGGTATCAAATTAAGATTTATACCTGTTTAAACATCCAAACAACTCTTCTCCTGTGGCCTTTACGTCTCCTAGCAATATTTCAATGCTAGCCAACTTAGCTTGAGAATAAATAACTAATCAACATCGACATGAATAATCCAGTTATTTTTCCGGAGAATCCAAAAGTTGAGACAGTGCATCATAGAGACTATGATGCCTACTTTTCCACAAGGAACAAAAGAAAACCCAGCATCCGCTACACCAAAGTATTGCCAACATTCTAACTAATATTAGAAGATACCACTTACCCGATGCAATAAATTAAGTGTTGGATTTATGATAGCTGTGGCGACCTGAATCTGGGCACATGTGTTTTGTAACGGCGCAGATTTTCTTTGACAACTTCGCCAATTTTTATAGCTTGGCATTTTTTTGGCCAGAAACTTTCTTTCTTTTTGATAATTTGACTAACAGTACCTTTTATCTTCAGTTTGGATTGGCAGGAAAACCTGCCTCCTGTTTCCCGTCGTTTACCGAAGAACAGTGGTAACACTGATTTCATCTGTGGGAGCACTGGTTTCATTCTTGCAAAACTGCTGCGTATTTCTGTGCGTCGGAGATGTCGAGGCTGCACAGGCATGGTTTTCAAGCTACATTGCTGTCGTTTATCATACCATACCTTCCATGTACTAATACCCTGTATTGACATTCAGGTACTGAATGTGTGACCTTTCTCAACCAAGTGAACCAACCAGCAGTTCGGCACAGCCCGTAGAGCAGCAAACGTACCCTGTATTGACATCATCAAGGAAATTAAGAGCAAGTACACAATAAAGATTTGTATTCGGATAATAGCATGCCTCCTATCGACATTTGAACCTAGAGATAGCAGGACATCGAAGATTTGCATTTCTTTTTCCGTAGTTTTCTTCATCTAAGTGGAATCCATGATCTTCACTATATCAGAACATGAGTGTTAAAATTAAGTACATGATCTTTCCCTGCCCTACAGATGACAATACAAGATCGCCACAAACAAGAAAAGTACATCAAGGAAAAAGCACAATAGACAATTTAACTGTACAAATCATCTTCTTCAGCTGCCATGGCCGAGGATGCAAAATGACCGGCCATAGCGGTAGCGCCCGCCACTGGCTGGTCAGGGAACCGGAAGTCACTACTGTTGAAAATCCGAGGGCTAGCTCAGCTCCGAGATGAACTGTAGGAACCCGTCGCGTGGTGGTTCTAGTACCCACACTCCTGAAGACCTTCACAGACTTGAGATATCACACTCTCACAATGGGGTAACTCAACTCTTTATTATTCACAACTATAATCTTGGGGCCCTCCACACCTTCCACCAGGGCGGAGCAGCACGGCCCCACCGCCTCCTTCCTTGGCCGGTGCCAGCCTTAGGCGGCCAGTGGCGGTGCCGGGGTATTCTGTGTAGTCAGTTGACCACACAGGATTAAGGCAAAAACAGTAGAAATCCTTCAAAAAATAATGTAGAATTAATCTAAATACAACTACTTGACATCATTATTTTGAATATACATCTCAACTTTGAACTCTTGGCTTCGCCACTGCAGGCGGCGATGAGGGACCAGGGCAAGGAAGGAGCCCGGCGGCGCTAGGCTTTCGCCCTCGAGTCACGCGGCGCAAGGGTATTATCCTGAATTAGCACAAGATGCATTGCTGAGGAATGATTGATGCTTGATTGATGATGCGTGTGTAGAAATGATTGATGCTTTGATTGTTTCTAGTCCAAGGATTCGTTAGTTCTGCCTAATACTCCCTCCGTCCCATAATATAAGAACGCTTTTAACACTAGTGAGTGGGAGTAGTTGCCAAATTCCACATGCCTTTTTAGGCACAGTAATAGAGAATGAGCTCCGGCCATACTGAACATAGAACTAGAATGAGCTCGGTATACAGGTAGTTCATCATAATTAAACGAAGCAACTAGAGTTGACACTATTGCAGAACACGATCACTACAGTGCCTAAAGTTGCCAACTACACCATGTCTTTTTCAGTTACTGGAGAATGATCTCTGGCCATGGACCACACACAGACTCTCATGCAAAACAAATTAGGAACTTGACACCATTTTCAGCACTCTATCACTACAAGAATCATGGAGGCAACCAGGTAGGCTAATCCTTCAGATTAAAGACACCCATGGTGCATAACTCCTTGCGTCGAAGATCTCAGTTGCGATGCTTGGCAGCTCGTGACTTGTGCTGGCACGTCGCCGGGCCTGCAACTGATGCCGCACAAATGCATAACAAAAGACAGCCTGATTAGGATGAAGGAGTAGACAAGTGGTCCAGCAACAGAGCAGAACGGAAGGAACAGAGACATGGTGAAGAAATTGAGGCCGTATATCCAAATGCAAACTTATGGTCTTGGCAATGTGTGAATTTGCCAGTAAGTGAGGCACATTACATAAACGGTACTCCCTCCGTCCCATAATGTAAGACGTTTTTTAACACTAGTGCAGTGTCAAAAAACATCTTACATTATGAGACGGAGGGAGTAGATGTGATGGCCTGTAATTTTAGTGGCTAATTAACCAAGGTAAGTACTTTGGCTAGTGTAGTATGGCCAAGTGGAAACAACATGCATGCATCATAACTTTGTGCAAAATCAAAATTGAGAAACATTCATGCAACCTGAAAGTTGAGACTCGTGTCCAAGGAACAATTGATCTAGGATGTCTAGTGGTCATGAGGTTGAAAGCTAAACTAGGGAAAATTACGAAAGTACAAAAGAAAATGCACTTATTAAAAGAGAGCGTGAGAACTGGTTATCACCCCTAAGCTTAATTAAGCAAAGGGTTAGACATTTTTACCGTTGAGGTGCATATGACCTCTCTTATAATAGACATGGACCTTGCTTCAGCTGATTTCCTTGTTGTGGTCAGGTGACTGCCCTCCGATAGAACCTGCTAGAACAAAACTAAAAAAGAAAACAAAATATTTTTGTGCTTTATATTGTTGTACATAATACTGGTCGATCGGTCTCTCTACACCGATGAACTGTGGCCGTGTAAGGAGCAACACGAGTCATAGTACATCCCCCGATGTAGCAGTTCAGGCAGTCTCGTCTAAATCGTCTACATGTATGTACAACTGATACGTCTCTAACACATATAATTTTTTATTGTTTCACACTATTATATTATCAATCTTAAAGACTTTATATGCAATTTTATATTATTTTTGGTAACTAACCTATTAACTCAGTGCCCAATGTCTTTTCCTATTTTTGCCTATTTTATTGTTTCGCAGAAAAACAATACTAAACGAAGTTCAAATACGAGGAAACTTCAGGGTGATTTTTTTTACCAGAAGGGACCCTAGAAGCTTTGGGAGGAGGCCAGAAGACATACGGGAGAGCCACAAGCTCACGCGGTGTGCCCTGAGGGGGCGCCACCTAAGCTTGTGTGCCCCACATACCTCAAATTGACCTAATTCCAAGCCTATAAATTCCCATAAATCCAAAACCAATAGAGAGCCATCCAAAACATTTTTTCCGCCGTCGTAAGCTTATGTTCCTCCACGATCCCATCTTTGAGGCCTTTTTCGGTACTCTGACAGAGAGGGAATCGATCACGGAGGGCTTCTACATCAACCTTGCTGCACCTACGATGATGTGTGAGTAGTTCAACACAGACCTACGGGTCTGTAGTGATATCTAGATGACTTCTTGTTGGAGTTATAATCCCACGATATGACCCGCCCGTTTAGGGCTGGGTCATTCTCTGGTGACTTGAAGAGGAGACGCAACAAGTGGGCTCCGGTTATCCAGAAAACCAAGGTCCATGGGATAAGCCGCCAGGTGGTCCAACTTGTGGCCCAGGGCCTGGGGTGCCTTTACTGTCAATACTCCCAAGGAGTTTTCTTATTTAGCAAGACAAGTAGGAAGCATATTAGTACACGGGTTGCAATGTGACCTGGACTCTATTGTAAGCCCAGGGCCTCAACCTATATATAAAGGGGAGCCCCGAATAGAAGGGACTAGGTTACAAGTTCTCGAGTACTAGGTTAGCAAAGTCACACCCTTGTAATCGAGATCATCATCATCGATAACACACAAAGAAGGACGTAGGCTTTTACCTCCATCATGAGGGGCCAAACCTGGGTAAACCCTTGTCTTTCGATTTCGATCAACCCCATTCAAGCTACTACCTTGTGGCGATGGCCTCACGACTAAGTCCTTTCTCGAGGACATCTGTCGTGACAAGACCACGACAGTTGGCGCCCACCATGGTTTTGTCATGGCAGATGTCCTCGAGAAAGGACTTAGTCATGAGGCCATCGCCACAAGGTAGTAGCTTGAACGGGGTTGATCAGAATCGAAAGACAAGGGTTTACCAGGTTCGGCCCCTCATGGTGGAGGTAAAGCCTACGTCTTGCTTTGTGTGTTATTGATGATGACTATGTTACAAGCTCTCGAGTACTAGGTTAGCCATCGCACTCTTGTAATCAAGATCATCATCATCAATAACACACAAAGCAGGACGTAGGCTTTTACCTTCATTGTGAGGGGCCGAACCTGGGTAAACTCTTGTCTTTCGATTCTGATCAACCCCGTTCAAGCTACTACCTTGTGGCGATGGCCTCACGACTAAGTCCTTTCCCGAGGACATCTATCGTGACAAAACCATGACACTTCTTCTCTCTCTTTGATCTTCAATACAATGTTTTCTTCGTAGATCAATCCGATGTAATCTTCTTTTGTGGTGTGTTTGTTGAGATCCAATGAATTGTGGGTTTATGATCAGATTATTCATTGAAAGTAATTGAGTCTTTTCTGAACTTTATTATGCATGATTATTATAGATTTGTATTTCTCTCTGATATATCCTTTTGGTTTGGCCAACTAGATTGATTTATCTTTAGTGGGAGCGGTACTTTCTAGTAGGTTTAATCTTGCATTGTCCTCACCCAATGACAACAGGGGTAACGAGGCACGTATTTGTATTGTTGCTACTAAGAAGAAAACGACGGGGTTTAATCATATTGCTTGGTTTTATTTTTTCTACATTATGTCATCATACTTCATGCATTATTCTGTTTGTTATGCACTTAATACGTTGAGAGGCAAGCATAGAAGCATTCTCAAAGTGTAGTAGTCGTAGTAGATGCAGGCAGGAGTCGGTCTACTTGTCATGATCATTGCCATGAATATCGTCATAACTATGCGCTTTTCTATCAATTTCCCAACAGTAATTTGTCTACCCACCGTATGTTAATTTTTTAGAGATAAGTCTCTAGCGAAAACTATTACCTCCGGATCTATTTTACTCATATTACAAAAACCAAAAACACCTTGCTGCAATTTTCCTACCGCTAAGATTATTTCTCTTAGAAATCAAATCATGAACTTTAAGCAACTTGGGCAATAACATGTTGCACAATTTTTGAAGAGAACAAAATTAATGACTAAAATTTGTCCCACTCATGGATTAAGCTTATGGATGATAATACAAAAAATTATGCGGGACTAAACTTTGTGTCTAGAAATCTTCCGCACTCTGCTGAAGGTGGTACCTTTATGGGAATTAAATTAGGATAGCCCATGAAGCTTCTCGATGATATGCTGACAAATTATTCTCAATGGCACACCGAACGAGCTCCAACTGGTAAGAAGGTAAACTCTGTCGAAGAAGTTTCTACTTTGAGTGATAAAATTGATGCTCTCATTAATATGCTTACTAGTAAAAATACTCATGTTGATCCCAATGATGTTCGATTATGTACCTTGATTGAGAAAAATAATGATGCTATTGATGTGAATTTTGTCGCTAGAAATAATTTCAACAACAATGCTTATCGACGGATTTTCAATCCTAGACCGTATCCCGGTAATTCCTATGGTAATAATAATAATAATAATAATAATAATAATAATAATAATAATAATAATAATAATAGGATGCATGTTGAACTTGAGAACAACATTAAACAATTTATTAGTTCTAAAAAGATTTTTAATACCGGGTAGAAGAAACACTACATATAGTTGATGATATGGCTAGAAACTTGGATATAATTGCTCATGATGTGGAAACTCTCAAAATTAAAATTATGCCGCGGAAAAATGATATTACAAAATCTCTAAAGTATATTCAAGTCACCATGGATGAAAGTAGAAAAATAATTGAAAGGATTAGAACTAAATGTGAATCCCTAGAAAAAGTTCGCGCTCCCGATTTTTATCATAATGATGATGAGGATATTAAAATGATTGGTGTGACACCTATTGAATCTTTATTTATTAATATAAAACTCGATGAAAAGGGGATTGGAGATGATTCAACTTTAAGTAGAAGGCATCCCAATTATTCGGAGGGTGATGCTCTTAATGGTAAAAACAATAAAAGGGGTTTGAAAAGGTTAAGACTTTAGATAGTGATGTGCCCACTACTTTGGATTATAAGGACATTTAATTATGACACTTGATATTTGATGGAATAAATTTCCTTGTTGCAATCCATGATAAATTCACCTAATGCTTATGAACTAAATAAAGCTTTTACTAAACACCTTGTGCCAATGGATCTCATAATAGATTCATGTGGTGGTTTAATTATCTTTCCTGGGAAGTGTTACACCCTTTTTTTCGTGGAAATTGGAACCTTCTACAATATGTTTAGTAAAAGCTTTATTTTGTTTGTAAGGATTAGGTGAATTTATCATGGATTGCAATAAGGAAATACATTCGATCAAAGAACAATTATAATAATTAAAGTCCTTGTAATCCAAGGTAGTGAGCACATCACTATTTAAAGTCTTGACCTCTCCAAACCCAGTTTTAATCATTTTTATCATTAAGATCATCATCCTATGAACAATTGGAACGCCTACTCGCTAAAGTTGACTCACATCCAATCCCTTTTTCATCAAGTTTTATACTACTAACAAACTTATTTCAATGGGCGTCACACCAATCAATTTAATATCTTCATCCTGATTACGTAAAAACCGAGTGGAATAGCCTTCTCTAGGAATTCTCGCTTGGCTCTCTACCTAGCGGTTCTCTCTTTTTTCATTAATGGAGAGTTGGATATATTTTATAGACTCATTTATATCATGCTTAGGTGGCAAATTTTTAATTTTAAAAGTTTCCACATCATGAGCAATTATATCCATGTTTCTAGTCATATCATCAACTTTATGTAGTTTTTATTCTACCATAGCATTACAAATATTTTGAGAACTAATAAATTCTTTAATATTGTTCTCAAGTTCAAAAGGTATCCTTCCATGATTATTATAGGAGTTTTTGGGATACAGTCTAGGATTGAAATTCCCTCTATAGGCATTGTTGTTGAAATTATTTCTAGCGAAAAAATTCACATCAATAGCATCATTCTTTTTGCTCAGTCAAAGTAGATAGTGGTACATCATTAGGATCAGCATGAGCATTTCTACTAGCAAGCATAGTCATAAGAGCATCCATTTTATCACTCAAAGTAGTAATTTCTTCAACATAGTTTACCTTCTTACTAGTCGAAGCTCATTCAATGTGCCATCGAGAATAATTTGTCATAATATTATCAAGAAGATTTGTGGCTTCTCCCAATGTAATTCCTATAAAATTACCTCGTGCAGCATAGTCTAGAAGATTTCTCAACACAAAGTTTAGCCCCGAAAAAAAACACTATTATCATCCATAAGCTTAAACCATGAGTAGGACAATTTTTAATCATTAATTTCATTCTCTCCCAAGATTGTGCAACACTTTCTTTATCAAGTTGCTTAAAGTTCATGATTTGATTTCTAAGAGAAATAATCTTAGGGAGGAAAATACTTGGCAATAAAAGCATCCTTACATTTATCCCATGAATCAATACTACTACGAGGCAAGGATGAAAACCAAGTTTTAGTACGGTCTCTCAGCGAGAAATGAAATAATTTCAGCTTAATAATGTCACTATCCACATCTTTTTTCTTTTACATATCACTTAATTCAATGAAGGTATTAAGATGGGATGCAACATCCTCATTAGGATTTCCAGAAATTTTTTCTTTCAAAACAAGATTTAGCAAAGCAGCATCAATATCATATGACTGCGCACTAGTGGCGGGAGGAGCAATTGGATTACTAATAAAATCATTGTTATTAGTATTCGAGAAGTCACACAACTTGGTGTTTTCTTGAGACATAGCGACAAAGCAAGCAAAGAAGCAAAATAAAATAATTTTGTGTTTTTGTTTTTTTTAGAGAAGTGGAGGGAGATGAAAAGGAGAGGCAAATAAAAAGGCAAATAAATAGTAGAGGAAGTAGATGATAGTTTGAGTGAAGGTACTTGTAGTGATTTGGATGATGTTTCCCCAGCAATGGCACCAAAAATTCTTTCTGCTACTTGTGAGATGCATTGGGATTTTCCTTGAAGAGGAAGGGTGAAGCAATATAGTAGCTGATAAGTATTTCCCCTAGTGAGAACCAAGGTTTATCGAACCAATAAGAGAATCACACAAACCCTAGTGAACAACACCTACACACACAAATGAAAATACTTGCAAACAACGCAGGCAAGAGGGTCGTCAATCCTCTCGAACTCGTTACTCGCAAGGATTAAATCTTGTAGTGGTAGATAGATAAATTGCAAAACAAAAGGAAGGTAAATTAATTGTAGCAAATATGATTAAGTAGACCCTGGGGCCACAATTTTCACTGGAGGCTTCTCTCTTGAATAGATAACATACGGTGGATAAACAAATTACTATTGGGCAATTGATAGAAAAGCGCATGATATGATGTTATTAATGACAATGATCATGTATATATGCATCACATCCGTGACAATTAGACCGAAACGATTCTGCATCTACTACTAGTACTCCACTCCGCGAGCGCTTCTATGTTTCCCTCTCTAGGTATTAAGGTCATAACAAATAGAGCAATGCATGAAGTATGATGACATGATGTAGACAAAGTAAACTCAAGCAATATGAATAAACACCATTGTTTTACCCTTAATGGTAACAATACAAATATGTGCCTCGTTACCTATCGTGGATTTAACAGGACAGATGCCCTAGCAAAAGGACTTAGGTGTGGAGACATTGCAGCCAGGTTAGCTTAAAGGGGTTAAACGGGACAAAGGACACAGAGAGTTTTACCTAGGTTCGGCCCCTCTCAACGGGGTAAAAGCCTACTCCTGCTTTCAATTGTATTGCTTATGTTTCGATCACCAGGGAGCGAATACGCTTGACCTAGTGCTCGATCGGTTGTTTCTTGAGTTAACCCGCCGCCGGGTCACCCCTTTATATACAGGTTGATGCCCGACGGCTTACAGAGTCCCGGCCGGCTGACACAAACGTGACCGGCTCGGTTTCTAACCAAGTTTGCCTTACAAAGCAAGTTAAACATATGGCGGCTCATCCCTTTGGGCCTCAAGTTGCCTCTCGGTCTTTGGGCCTTCAATAAGCTTGCTTTATGAACCGCCATCTTCATATCATCTTGGACCTTATCAGGCCTCTTCTTCTTTAAGTCGCCAGTGGCATGGCCCGGCCCCTCCTGGGTGGGTCATACCCAATAGTTATATCCCCAACATTTGGCCCCAGGGTGATTTGAACGGGTTCACATCAATCTTTCATCACTTAGCAGATTTCTTCTTTCATCAACTTTTACCAATTCATTGTAACCCGCCATGACGTCACATCACCGAACCACAGTAACCCACCATGATGTCACATGCATTAACTCCGCACAAGGCCCATGATATCTCAACGGATCTCTATCTTAATGGACCTCTTGAAAATCGAGGCATCCATGTAGCCACATAATCATTTTTTCGGTCTCCTTGATTCTCGCGCATGCCATCTATCCATTCCCTTATAAATAGGGGTAGGGGGTCCTCTTTTTCACTTTTCACCCCTGCCCTCACGTCTTCCTCTTCCTCCTCACACCGTCCAGTACAACCCAAACTCCCCCGTCGCCGTCTCCAACATCATCAACTCCGGCCGCTGCATCACCCTAATTGTGCCCAGAAACCATGGCGCTCCTCTCTGTTCATTAGCACCGATAGGTACCTTCTGTGCTTCATCTTAGACCTGCTGAGGGAGTCCTGGACTAGGGGGTGTCCGGATAGCCGGACTATCATCATCGGCCGGACTCCAAGACTATGAAGATACAAGATTGAAGACTTCGTCCCGTGTCCGGATGGGACTTTCCTTGGCGTGGAAGGCAAGCTTGGCAATACGGATATGTAGATCTCCTACCATTGTAACTGACTCTGTGTAACCCTAGCCCTCTCCGGTGTCTATATAAACCGGAGGGTTTTAGTCCATAAGACGAACAACCATCACAACAATCATACCATAGGCTAGCTTCTAGGATTTAGCCTCCTTGATCTCGTGGTAGATCCACTCTTGTACTACCCATATCATCAATATCAATCAAGCAGGAGTAGGGTTTTACCTCCATTGAGAGGGCCTGAACCTGGGTAAAAACATCGTGTCCCTTGTCTCCTGTTACCATCCGCCTAGACGCACAGTTCGGGACCCCCTACCCGAGATCCGCTGGTTTTGACACCGACATTGGTGCTTTCATTGAGAGTTCCTCTGTGTCGTCACCGATAGGCTTGATGGCTCCTTCAATCATAAACAACCACGCAGTCCAGGGTGAGACTTTTCTCCCCGGACAGATCTTTGTGTTCGGCGGCTTTGCACTGCGGGCCAATTCGCTTGGCCATCTGGAGCAGATCGAAAGTTACGCCCCTGGCCATCAGGTCAGATTTGGAAGCCTAAACTTCACGGCTGACATCCGCGGAGACTTGATCTTCGATGGATTCGAGCCACAGCCGAGCACGCCGCACTGTCACGATGGGCATGATTTAGCTCAGCCGCCGAATAGTGCCTTGGAGGCCGCACATGAGTCCGCTCCGACCTCTAGTTCGGAGCCGACCGCGCAGATCGAGGACAGGTGGCTGGACACCGCCTCGGGAGCTGCAATCTCCATGGCGATGGAGCCGAACACGGACCTTGTCCCTCTTAAAGCTCGTGACTCCGAGGTGCTAGACTCCTCGCCGGACTCCGAACCTCCTGCGCCCTTACCAATCAAATCCGATTGGGCGCTGATCATGGAGTTCACCACTGCGGACATCTTTCAGCACTCACCCTTTGGCGACATCTTGAATTCGCTAAAGTATCTCTCGTTATCAGGAGAGCCCTGGCCGGACTGCGGTCAGGATGGTTGGGATGCGGATGTCGAAGAAATTCAAAACCCACCCACCACCCACTTTGTAGCCACTGTCGACGATCTAACCGACATGCTAGACTATGACTCCGAAGACATCGACGGTATGGACGACGATGCCGGAGACGACCAACAACCAGCGCCTACGGGGCACTGGAAGACCACCTCGTCATACGACATATACATGGTGGACATCCCAAAGGATGGGAACGGCGAAGAAGCAGCGGAGGCAGATTCCCCTAAGAAACAGCCCAAGCGCCGACGTCAGCGGCGCCGCTCTAAATCCCGCCACATCAAGAATGGAGATTCCGGCATCGGAGATAATAACACCCCAGAGAGTGCCGAAGACAACCCCCTCCGGCAAGATTCAGCGCAGGAGGACGGAGAAGCCAGCCCTCATGAGAGAGCGGCAGATGAAGAGGTCAAGGATGATAATTACATGCCTCCCTCTGGAGACGAGGCAAGCCTCAACGACGACGAATTTGTCGTGCCCGAGGATCCCGTCGAACAAGAGCGTTTTAAACAAAGGCTTATGACCATGGCAAACAACCTAAAGAAAAAGCAGCAATAGCTCAGAGCTGATCAAGACCTGCTGGCCGACAGATGGACCGAAGTCCTCGCGGCCGAAGAGCATGAACTTGAACGCACCTCCAAAAGCTACCCAAAACGCAAGTTGCTCCCCCAATTAGAGGAGGAGGAGTATAAACCCTCATCACCAGCACACAATACGGCAGACCGACCACCTCGTGGCCGCGACAGAGAGGCATCTAGGCCCTCCACCAGAACCGTACCCCGGCACCGCTCCGGACTTGCGCCGGACTTGCAAGACATATTGGAGGACAAGGCAAGACAATCAAGATCGATCTACGGATCACGTGGGCGCCCCATGATGCGCGATGACTACCGTCGCACCGGATACAACAACTCCGGTCGGGCGAACACAGTAGACAAAGCTCTGTTGAGCTGCGTCATGATATTGCCCAGTATAGAGGCGCCGCACACCCACTATGCTTCACAGATGAAGTAATGGATTATCAAATCCCTGAAGGGTTTAAACCCGGAACGTTGAATCCTACGATGGCACAACAGACCCCGCGGTTTGGATCGAAGACTATCTCCTTCGTATCCATATGGCCCGCGGTGACGATCTCCACGCCATCAAATATCTCCCACTCAAGCTTAAAGGACCAGCTCGGCATTGGCTTAGCAGCTTGCCAGCAGAGTCAATTGGGTGTTGGGAGGACCTGGAAGCCGCATTCCTCGACAACTTCCAGGGCACATATGTACGACCACCAGATGCCGATGACCTAAGCCACATAATTCAGCAGCCAGACGTATCGGCCAGACAATTCTGGACACGGTTCCTAACAAAGAAAAATCAAATCGTCGACTGTCCGGATGCAGAGGCCCTCGCAACCTTCAAACACAACATCCGCGACGAGTGGCTGGCCCGGCACCTAGGACAGGAAAAGCTGAAATCCATGGCAGCCCTCACATCACTCATGACCCACTTCTGTGCGGGGGAGGACAGCTGGCTAGCCTGCAGTAACAACCTCAGCAAAAATTCTGGCAGTCCGGATACCAAGGACCGCAATGGCAGGTCGCGTCGAAACAAAAACAAACGCCGCATTAACAGCGATAACACTAAGGATACGGCAGTCAACGCCGGATTCAGAGGCTCTAAACCCGGTCAGCGGAAAAAGCCATTCAAAAGAACCACTCCGGGTCCATCCAATTTGGACCGAATACTCGACCGCTCTTGCCAGATACATGGCACCCCTGAAAAGCCAGCTAATCACACTAACAGGGATTGTTGGGTATTCAAGCAGGCAGGCAAGTTAATTGCCGAAAACAACGACAAGGGGCTGCATAGCGATGACAAGGAAGAGACCCGACCGCCGAACAGTAGAGGACAGAAGGGTTTCCCCCCACAAGTGCGGACGGTAAACATGATATACGCAACCCACATACCCAAGAGGGAACGGAAGCGTGCACTTAGGGATGTATATGCGATGGAGCCAGTCGCCCCGAAGTTCAATCCATGGTCCTCTTGCCCGATCACTTTTGATCGAAGGGATCACCCCACCAGTATCCGCCATGGCGGATTCGCCGCATTGGTTTTAGACCCAATCGTCGATATATTTCACCTTACCAGAGTCCTGATGGACGGCGGCAGCAGCCTGAACCTGCTTTATCAGGATACAGTGCGCAAGATGGGCATAGACCCCTCAAGGATTAAACCTACAAAGATGACCTTCAAAGGCGTCATACCAGGTGTAGAGGACAATTGTACAGGCTCAGTCACACTGGAAGTGGTCTTCGGATCCCCGGATAACTTCCGAAGCGAGGAGTTAATCTTCGACATAGTCCCGTTCCGCAGTGGCTATCACGCTCTGCTCGGACGGACCGCGTTTGCAAAGTTCAATGCGGTGCCGCATTATGCATACCTCAAGCTCAAGATGCCAGGCCCTCGAGGAATCATCACGGTCAACGGAAACACGGAACGCTCCCTCCAAACGGAGGAACATACAGCGGCTCTCGCGGCAGAAGTACAGAGCAGCCTCTTAAGGCAATTCTCAAGTCCGGCCGTTAAACGACCGGACATGTCCAAGCGCGCCGGAGTAACATACATCAAGACCACCTGGCACGTTCCGAGCACGCGTAGCAATGCGGCCCCAACCCCAGCCCTCGCAAGATTGTAAGCCTAGTCCTTCGCGTACATCATTACGCTCTAGAGATACCATGTGCATAGGGGGAGGGGCACGACCACGACAGGCCCAGAGTGCGGCTCAACCACACCAGGGGCTCCCAAGTGTGTCGCTCTTTTTCTTTTTTCTTTTTTCTTATCCACAGGACTCCGTTCACCAGAGGCCTTGTCCGGCAGTAGACTTGCTGAACTCACGATGCAAAAGCCAGGGAAGAAGAAAGGCTACGACGAACACTCAGGTGGTCTCCATTACGAGCATTAAATCTGTTTAATATACCATTCCATAGCCTACCCCTGGAAGGGGACATGTTTAATAGTCCAACCCCTTGCTTACCGCACTATTTGTATCGCCCCGCATTCATGGCAGTATTTCTGAATGAACAATGCATCGCTTTTTTTGCTTATAATTGCATCCCCTCTTTATATATGTTCGTTTATGACATTTTGCATCCGTACACTTTGGTACGGCCGAATACACCAGGGGCTTATGTTCCCCGCATTACGGTGTGATAAGTCCGCACACTTTCACAAGGGCGGCACCTCGAACTTATAGCATTATATGCATCGACTCCGAATCATGTCTTGGGTCAATAGTTGGGTTTGCCCGGCTCCCATGTTTTGGTACCTTACGTTCCGTTTTATCGGCTAAGGTAGCACTGGGAGAACCACTGCGATTGCGACTCGGTTGAGCTGGGCGAGCGCCTCAGTGGAGAAAGCTAAAACTGACCGTCATGATAAGGCGAGAGCTGGTCGCTGTTCGAGAGGTCTTTTCGAGTCCCTAAAGACTTATGCCGCTTAGAGCGAGGAACCGGCTTTGTCCGGCCCAGGCGTGGATAGCGCCCCGAACTCGGTCTTCCGAGTACTAGGGGCTTCGCCGAAATTTAAAATTATAGAATTCTATGGCTAAGTGAGAGTGTTCAAGCATTATAAGTCCGGTTGCCTCGTTCGTCGTGTTGAGCGCCTCCCTAGATGGACCCAAAAATGGGAACAAGAGCGCTCAAGTTTATCCCGAACACCCCAGCACTCGTGGCATGGGGGCTGAAGCCGATGACTTGCCATCTCTCAGATTTGATAAACGGCCGCACAAAAGGTAATATTTTAAATTAATAAGTGTTGCTTAGCGCATATGAACAAAGTTTTCAGCGCACAGGATAACACATTGCGAGTCTACTCAAATATTACATCTTTGGAGCACTCATCCGCAATCTTGCGGGCACCCTTCAGGACACTCTTATAATACATTTCGGGCGTGCGATACTCCTTGCCCGCCGGCGGCGCGTCCGTTAGAAGCTTCTCAGCATCCAGCCTGCCCCAGTGCACTTTTGCACGGGCAAGGGCCCGATGGGCGCCTTCAATGCAGGCGGAGCGCTTGACGACTTCCACCCAGGGAAACGCATCCACCAGCCGCCGCACTAGGCCGAAGTAGCTCCCAGGCATGGCCCCCTCGGGCCACAGCCGAACTATGAGGCCCTTCATGGCCTGTTCGGCTACCTTGTGGAGCTCGACCAGCTGCTTTAGCTGGTCGCTAAGGGGCACCGGATGTCCGGCCTCAGCATACTGAGACCAGAATACCTTCTCCGTCGAGCTCCCCTCCTCGGCCCGGTAGAATGCGGTGGCATCGGACACGCTGCGAGGCAGATCTGCAAACGCTCCTGGAGAGCTCCGAATTCGGGTAAGTAACAGGTAATTCACATTCACATGCTTGCTTTGCATGAAAAATGCCTTACCCACCGCTATTTTCTTCACCGCCTCAATCTCCTGGAGGGCCTGGTAGGCTTCGGCCTTAGCGGCTTTGGCACTCTCAAGAGCCGAGGCAAGCTCGGACTCTCGAGTCTTTGAGTCGCGCTCCAAGCTCTCATGCTTTTCCACGAGAGCCTGGAGCTCTTGCTGCACCTCCGCCACCCGTGCCTCCTGCTTCTCTCGCTCAGCTCGTCCCGCGGCCGCATTGCATTCGGCCGCGAACACGGCCTCCTTAAGGGTCGCCACCTCATTCGTGGCCCCTGGAAAACCCACGTTATCCTTGTTATTTCTCTTGCAATCAAAATCCTTTTCTGTAAGGTACAAATTTAACACGGTGTTACTCACCTTCCCTGTCCCCGAGCTGCTTCTTGGCACGGCCGAGCTCACTCTCGGACCGCTCGAGGTTCTGCTTCAAAGCACCGAGCTCCGCAGTCAGTGCGGCGGAGGTCAGCAGCGCAGCCTGCAATCCCATATTGACATAATTTTTAGACCTCCCGCGTATATCTTTTTAGATCCTCAGTCCGGCTTTTCTTTCCGAACACCGAACCGAGCATCAGGGGCTACTGTCTATGCGGTATTACATTACATATTTTAAATTTCTTACCTCAAAGCCAGTTAGAAGGCTACTGCAGGCTTCGGTCAGCCCGCTCTTGGCGAGCTGAACCTTCTGAATCACCGCACTCATGATAGTGCGGTGTTCTTCCTAGATGGAAGCGCCGTTGAGCGCCTCCAACAAGTTGTCCGGCGCCTCCGGTTGGACGGAGGCCGCCGGTGTCACGGTCTTTTGCCCTTCTTACGAAGGGGCCGCCTGCCGGACTCCGGAACCACTGCTGGTTCCGGTGCGGAGTCCGGCGCAAATTCCGGGAGGTTGCCTTGCGGCACCTCCGGAGCCTCCTCCTCCTGATGGGTCCCCTCCTGGGATCCCACCTCGGCATCATCAGCGCCACGGGGAGTTGAGGCGGTTGGAAGGGAATCCACGTCCGACGGAGCCAAGGACCCGCTCGATGAAGCGGGAAGATCGTCCTCGGCCGGACTACAGGATTGTATGCGGCATTAGAAAGACACCGTGTGACAAAAAGAAAAACTATAAATCATTCAGGAATCCGGATACTCATGATCTTGCCAGGGGCTTGGCCCTTGAGGGCCACTCCTCTTCGCCGTCGCCGGCGTTGGCAGAGCAGTCCGGAGGAAGGGTCCTTCCCTTCTTGGACCCTTCGGCCTCCCCCATTGGGGAAGCCTTCCTTTTCTTCTCTCCCTCCTCTTGGGGAGAGGCCTCTTTCTCCTCCTCGTCTTCGGGGGAGGAGTCCGCCTTGGAGCCATCGGACGACGAGTCCGACACCACCTAGCGCCGGGAACTTCTTTGGTTTCCCGTGGTCTTGTTCTTGGCCTTCTTCTCCGGCACCACGTAAAGTGCCGGGACTAGCAGCCCCGTCAAACGGGTATCCGCTGGGTCTTCGGGGAGGGGAGCCAGACAGTTAACCTGTCCGGACGTCCTCTGCCAGTCCTGTTAAAGGCATTGGGAGTTTTAGATCCCACATAGAGTCATACCATGAAAGAAATGAATGTCCCATAAAGGATAACATATCTTACCACGCCGGCCGGGCGCTGCGTGCTGAATCCGCGATCTTCAGTTGCGGATGCGGGGGCTTCTCCCCCCTTAAACAGCACCCTCCAGGCCGCTTCGTATGTTGTGTCGAAGAGCCCGCTAAGGGTCCGGTGCTGTGCCGGATCAAACTCCCATAGATTGAAGGCCTGTTGTTGGCAGGGGAGAATCCGGCGGACGAGCATGACCTGGATCACGTTGACAAGCTTAAGCTTCTTGTTCACCAGGGTCTGGAGACAGGACTGGAGTCCGGTCAGCTCCTCTGAACTGCCCCATAGCAAGCCCTTCTCTTTCCAGGAGGTGAGCTGCATGGGGGTACCAGATCTGAACTCGGGGGCCGCTGCCCATTTAGGGTCACGCGGCTCGGTGATGTAGAACCACCCCGATTGCCACCCCTTGACGGATTCCACAAAGGCGCCCTCGGGCCAAGTGACATTGGGCATTTTGCCCACCACGGCGCCTCCGCACTCTGCTTGAACGCCCTTCACCACATTCGGCTTGACATTGAAGGTCTTTAGCCACAAGCCGAAGTGGGGCTGGATGCAGAGGAAGGCCTCACACACGACGATAAATGCCGAGATGTTGAGGATGAAGTTTGGTGCCAGATCATGGAAGTCCAGGCCGTAGTAGTACATGAGCCCCCGGATGAAGGGATGGAGTGGGAAGCCCAGTCCACGGAGGAAGTGGGGAAGAAATACGACCCTCTCATGGGGCCTAGGGGTGGGGATGAGCTGCCCCTTGTCGGGCAGCCGGTGCGCGATGTCGCTGGACAGATATCCGGCGCCGCGCAGTTTTTCAATGTGCCCCTCCGTAACGGAGGAGGCCATCCACTTGCCTCCCGCTCCGGACATGGCTGGAGAAGGTTGAGGCGAGGTGTGCGGACTTGGGCGCTGGAGCTCGAGTGCGCGGAGATGGATAGGCAAAGGAGGAAGAAGGCTTAGGTAAAAAGGGTGGATCCTTATCCCCTTATATATGGGCGGACAAAGACTATGCGTCCCCACCGGCCTGGTAAAACCCGCCTACCTCCCAAGCGCCGCAGTCAATGGCGCGGTTGGGTTACCCATGTTCGTATTGATGGGTGAGGGAGTCCTGGACTAGGGGTGTCCGGATAGCCGGACTATCATCGTCAGCAGGACTCCAAGACTATGAAGATACAAGATTGAAGACTTCATCCCGTGTCCGGATGGGACTTTCCTTGGCGTGGAAGGCAAGCTTGGCGATATGGATATGTAGATCTCCTACCATTGTAACCGACTCTGTGTAACCCTAGCCCTCTCCGGTGTCTATATAAATCGGAGGGTTTTAGTCCGTAGGACAACACAACCATTACAACAATCATACCATAGGCTAGCTTCTAGGGTTTAGCCTCCTTGATCTCGTGGTAGATCCACTCTTGTACTACCCATATCATCAATATCAATCAAGCAGGAGTAGGGTTTTACCTCCATCGAGAGGGCCCGAACCTGGGTAAAAACATCGTGTCCCTTGTCTCCTGTTACCATCCGCCTAGACGCACAGTTCGGGACCCCCTACCCGAGATCCACCGGTTTTGACACCGACATTGGTTCTTTCATTGAGAGTTCCTCTGTGCCGTCACCGATAGGAAGGATGCCTCTTCCCGTCTTCAAGGACGGTATCTTCGCCAAAGGAGCCTTGGCCGCCGGCCAAACTATCTGGCTAGGTGGTTTTCTCATGACCGCCTGTTCGGCCACCGCTTCGACAATGACCTCTCAGGTCGTCAAAAGCAATCTTCACGTCAACTCGGAATTCGCCGAGCGGCTGGATCCAATAGAGCTCTCGTCCGTAAACGAGCTCTTGGATCGCATCGCCGCCCTGGGAGTCACTACAGACTACAATCAGATTGGGCTTAAAACCGATCTGAGAGAGATTAACTCTCCCCAGGTTACCCACCATGTTGCAGTGGTAGAGGAACAACGCGGCGACTCTTCTCCTGTATTGAAAACTAGTCATGTCCGGGCTCCCGAACCCTCCATGCCGGATTCCCGTGGAGGGATGAACTTCTATCAAGCACTGAACCTAAAGTCAGGCATCGGACCGGACTCGCTGAACAATGTTCAGCAATCCAAGCTTCCAAATTCGGAAACTTCTCGGCCCTTGAGCCTCAAGATGGGTAGGGTTCCGGACTCAATTCCACCCACCCACCCAAACATATGCGATCCATCTCTAATCCGGCAAGAGCCCGCTGAAACAGTACATCATTACTGGGCCAGATTCCTCCTGGTTATGGACAGGATAAAGGACTGCCGAGAGGAAAACGCAATTTCAATTTTCTGCAATAATTGCACGGACGAGGGAATCTTGAACGCCATCAGCCGTCGTGAAATTACACGCTTCGCCGACCTGGCGTCCATAGTATGAAAGTACTGTGCGATGGAGAGTTTCCGGAAAACCGAAACTAAGTTTTGGGACAATCCGGCCCCGAATACAACCCTAGTCTGTGACAAAAGGGTGCACTACACTCAGGCACCAGGTACAAAAACCAAAAAGCAAAAACCCCATAAAGGGCACGGAACCGTACTGGAGGGATGACTTAGCGGACCCTGTAAAATTCACAGTACAGAAGGCGCCACCCCAACACATAGCCTTCGAGCATGTTGGATACTACGGCATGTGGCCAAAAGTGGCGAGGAGCTTCTAGCCCCGGAAAACCACTCCAACAATACCAGTACGGTATCAACAGTCTTCGAGACTTTCGCATCAAATAATATGCGGAAACGAACAATCCGCAGCCTCGCCGAAGTCTACCAAGTAGCAACAACAAATCCATGGAGCGACACGGCCATCACCTTCAACGCCAGCGACGAACCTAAATTCCGAACAGCCCGAGCACCAGCCGCATTGGTCCTCAGTCCAATAGTGGACGGCTTTCGTCTTACCAAGGTACTCATGGATGGCGGCAGCGGACTAAGCCTCATCTACGAGGAAACTCTTCAAAAAATGGAAATAGACTGGAGCCGCATTGAGCGAAGCAGCACAACCTTCAGATGAATAATCCCTAGCCGGGAAGCGCGCTGCACAGGAAAAATCACACTCGATGTGGTGTTCGGCTCGCCGGACAATTACAGGTCTGAAGAAGTCACATTCCAAGTGGCCCCATTCAGCAGCGGATATCACGCTATATTAGGACGAGAGGCATTCACAATTTTTCAAGCCATACCCCATTACGGGTATATGAAGCTTAAAATGCCTGGGCCCGGCGGAATAATCACTCTCGTTAGTGATCCGGACATAGCACTCCGCGCCGAAAACAAAACAACCGCATTAGCCCTGGAGGCACTATCCGAAGCCCTAGCGGCAGAAGAACTCACGACGCTGCGCTCTACAGTGAATAGGGACGATGTGATACTCGATAAGAGATCCAAGTCCACCTCCTTTAAACCAGCAGACGAAATAGTAAAATTCCAGGTCCATCCAACGGACCCAACAAAGACGGCCTCCATCGAGGCACAGTTGAACCCTGATGTAGATGCCGCACTGCGAGAATTCCTTCGGGAAAATTGGGACATCTTTGCCTGGCACCCTTCAGATATGCCAGGAATCCCACGCAGATTGGCAGAACACAGCCTAAACATCCTAAAAGGATTCAAGCCAGTCAAACAGGCTCTTCGGCAATTTTTCAAACCCAAAAGACAGGCAATGGGAGAAGAGCTAGCCAAACTATTGGAAGCCGGATTCATCAGAGACATCAAACATCTGGATTGGCTAGCAAACCTGGTAATGGTACCAAAGAAGGACAAATCCTGGCGCCTATGCATCGATTTTAAAGACCTCAACAAGGCCTGCCCAAAGGATCCCTTCCCCCTCCCCCGCATCGACCAAATAATCGACGCTACCGCAGGGCACGATTCATTGTGCTTCCTTGACGCATACTCCGATTACCATCAAATCAAGACGGCGGAAGCGGACCAAGCCGCAACGGCATTCATTACTCCATATGGACCATTCTGCTTTAACACGATGCCCTTCGGACTTAAAAACGCCGGCGCGACATATCAGTGCATGATTCAGACATGTCTGGCTACCCAGATCGGCAAAACAGTAGAGGCATACGTAGACGATGTAGTCGTCAAAACCAAACATGTAGAAACTCTAGTAGACGATTTGAGGCTCACATTCGACAACCTCCGAGCATATGACATTAAGCTGAATCCGGAAAAATGCGTTTTTGGCATACCAGCCGGAAAGCTCCTGGGCTTCATTGTATCCGGTAGAGGAATTGAAGCAAACCCAGCCAAGATCTGAGCTCTGTCACAGCTTGATATTCCAAAAGACCTCAAACAAATACAAAAATTGACTGGATGCGTGGCGGCTCTAAGCCGCTTTATCTCCCGTTTGGGAGAAAAGGCATTGCCCCTCTATCGCCTCCTCAGGCGCACCGAACACTTCGAGTGGACGGATGCTGCCACTGCCGGACTCGAAGAAATAAAAGCCATATTGGCAACAAATCCGGTCCTGGCTGCGCCTAACCTGGGCGAACCAATGTTGTTATACATCGCGGCAACACATCAAGTTGTAAGCGCGGTACTCGTCGTCGAACGAGAAACAGAAGGGCACAAATTCCCTCTTTAAAAACCAGTGTACTACGTATCCACTGTCTTAACTCCCTGCAAGTCCCATTACCCGCACTATCAAAAGATAGCGTATGCGGTGTTCATGGCATCCCGGAAGCTCCGACACTACTTTCAAGAGTGTTCGATAACAGTGGCCTCCGAAGTACCCCTCAACGACATTATAAAGAACCGCGACGCGACGGGCAGGATTGCAAAATGGGCCATTGAGCTCTTACCATTCGATATAACTTACAAACCTCGGCGAGCTATAAAGTCGCAAGTTTTGGCTGACTTCATCGCTGAGTGGACGGAAGCCGAACTCCCTAAAGAGTATGGCGCATACTCCAATTGGATTATGCACTTCGACGGCTCCAAAATGTTGGCCGGATTGGGGGCTGCGTCGTATTGACGTCCCCAACCGGGGACACAGTCCAATACGTACTTCAGATAATGTAAACGGACTCCAATAATGCGGCCGAATACGAGGCCCTCCTACATGGCCTCCGGATGGCAATCTCCATGGGCATTCAACGCCTAGAGGTGCGCGGGGATTCAAACCTTGCAATATCCCAAGTAAATGGAGACTTTGATGCCAAGGATCCGAAAATGGCAGCCTATCATAACGCTGTCCTAAAAATGTCAGCTCGGTTCGAAGGACTTGAATTCCACCATGTAGCCCGGGATAATAACCAAGCAGCCGACGTATTGGCACGCATCGGCGCAAAACATGTCGCTGTCCCTCCAAACATCTTCCTGGAACGGCTCTTTAAGCCATCCGTACTATGGGAAGAGGAGTCCAGAAATAACAAACCGGAAGCAGCCGCACCACCCGACACAGAACAATCTGACATAATCGGCGATCAGCCGATGAAATAACACCTTCAGCCCACGAAATAATGGCAGTAATCGCCCCATGGACAGAGCCATTCCTAGCCTACTTGCTTAGGCAGGAACTTCCCGAAGACCAAAATGAGGCCTGCTGCATAGTTCGGCGATCTAAAGCCTACAAGGTCCACGAGGGAGAACTCTATAAGAAAAGCACAACCGGAGTCCTTCAAAGGTGTATCTCCGAAGAGGAAGGGCGAAACCTTCTGGCTGAAATTCACGCCGGACTAGGCGGACACCACGCCGCAGCTCGGGCCCTTGTAGGAAAGGCATTCCGTACAGGATTTTATTGGCCGACTGCCCGAGCAGATGCTCAGGACTTAGTCCAAAGATGCGTCGGTTGTCAGCTCTTTGCTAATCAGAGCCACATGCCACCCACCGCCCTCAAAACTATACCCATTACCTGGCCGTTCGCGGTCTGGGGGCTTGACATGGTTGGACCCCTTAAAGGGGGAACCCACAAGCAAAAATACCTATTGGTCATGGTGGACAAATTCACCAAATGGATAGAGGCCAAGCCAGTTAAAACGGCAGAGTCCGGACCAGTGATAGACTTCATATCCGGGGTAGTACACCGTTATGGCGTCCCCCATAGCATCATCACCGATAACGACACGAACTTCATGGCCAACGAGGTTAAATTATGGTGCAAAAATATGGGCATTAAGCTCGATTACGCTTCAGTCTATCATCCTCAAACCAACGGTCAAGTGGAACGAGCAAATGGTCTAATAATGAGCGGCATCAAACCCAGACTAGTGCGGTCCCTTACGGAATCTAACACGCACTGGGTAGAGGAGCTCGACTCCGTACTCTGGGGGCTGCGGACAACGCCCAACCGTACTACCGGATTCACACCATTTTTTATGGTATACGGCGCAGAGGCAGTTCTGCCCTGCGACATTATTCATGACTCACCTTGAGTGCGCATGTACGAAGAAAGAGAAGCCGAGCTAGATCAGCAGGACAGTTTAGACGCATTGGAGGAAGAACGCGACGTCGCAATGGCTCGTTCCGCATTCTATCAGCAGCAGGCTCGGAGATATCAAAGCAGAGAAGTACGGGCTAAAACTTACAATGTTGGCGAACTAGTTCTACGCCTGCCGGACAAGAAAAAGGACAAGCTCAAGCCCAAATGGGAAGGCCCTTTTATTATCGATCAAGTCCTGACCGGCGGGGCGTACCGCCTGCAAAATGCATCGGATAACCGACTCGAGCCGAACCCATGGAACGCAGCCCGTCTTCGAAGATTCTACGCCTAGCGCCGGACTAAGAGTTCGTCTCCTTCCTCCATCCAAATTTTTTACATTTTAGCTGTCTTTTGTTTTTCTCTTTTCTCTCAACCTTTTTCATAAAAGCCTTCAAAGGCCTACTTGCGCATTGTTCGCACACACTTGATGTGCTATCCGCACTCATTATACCTGGGGGCTTCTTTACCAGAAGCTTAATTATAAGGGCTTCATGCCCAGCACACGTGTCAAACTTCCACGTGTACCTTTTATTCACCATTATATGCATCGATATGACTTAAGTTTTGGCCAAGCTGGGTTGCCTGGCTCCTGTGCTTACCCCTATGTTCCCGATTGTTCGGCTAGGAGGTAAAGGGAGCACCTCTGCGATTGTTACTGCCGTGTCAGCCGGATGTGTACCTCAGACTAGGTGAAGCCGAAAGCTAGCGTTCTTAAGGGAATATTCGGTTGGTGACTTGAAAGATGATTTTTTACCTATTTATTTATCTGCCCCCAGATGTTTTCCTGCTCTTTTCGCAGACCGGACATGTACTTTAGGGCATGCCTCCCAGGGAAAGGAACCCTTAACGGAACTATTCTCCCTGGAAGATGTTTCTTACTAACCATGTAATATAACATAACTAGTTGGGCACTTGTCTGATAAAGCACTAATGACCCCTACGCCTGGTCTCCATGCATGCCCCGGTTGTTTCTTAACCGAGAAGGTATTCGGACACACTCCAGACTCGAGGGTCCCAAGGTTGAAGCGAAAAGGTCGGCAAAGACAAATGATCTACAATCCGGCTAGAAGGCATTTTACATGTCATTTTAAAATACATTGTCAAATCGACTGACTGTATTCCTCCTCAATCCCGTTTAACAGGCTGTCTAATTTACAGTCCCGTTGGGAATATTTAGCGGCCAACTCTACTTGGCCGTACACTAAACTCACAGGGATCTCCTTCCCATCGGGCCCCAGAGGTCCAACCTCGGCCATGTGGTTGGGATCCGCCTTCTTGTACCGCGTCTTCACCATGGCCCAGGCCGCCCTGGCACCTCGGCGGCAGGCCGAAATCTTCCATAAACGGAAGCGCTGCTGCACTCCCTGATGCTTCTCCGCAAGCTCTCCAAGGCCCTCGGGTAGGGAGAGGGATGGCCATAAGGCCTGGACGATGCCGTTCATTGCCTGCCGAACTCGTTCGAGCAGTTGCACCAGCTCGGGAAGTCGATCACCCGTTGATATGGGCATCTCCTCCGCAGGACGACCTGTGAGTACACCTACAGACATATTTTTGTCAATTGACTTCCTCGCCGAACTCTTCTTTTCAAAGGAGTTCGCTCAAGCACTTACTATAGATGCCGTGACGAAGCCGCTGATTCTCCTTTACGGAGCCAGACAGCTCGGCTCGAACACCTTTCAGCTCTTCTCCAAGCTGGGCGTGGGCATCCTGAAGCTTGTTCCTTTCCTGCTGCACCCTCGTCAGCACCCTCTCGCCGGCCTTCAGCTGGCGCAGTAGTTCTTGCCTGTCCGGATCCTGTCCGGTAACACCTGCAATGTCATTGTTAGACTTGCACGCACGCCGCACACCACTTATCTTTTTAAAATAATGTGTTACCAGGAGGGGTCCCTGTGTTTCCTCCTGCGGCAGCAAGTGCGGCCTCAAGTTGGGCCTTGCACTCTTGCAGCTCCTGAGACAGTTGGGTATTCTTCTCTGTAAGATCCTGCGTATCAAATGATCCTTAAATCAGTTACTATAACTACTTTAAGTCTCGGGGGCTACTGGCATACAACTATTAAAATCTCTTACCCGTATGTCTTTTACATACTGCTCCGTGGCTCTGGTCAAACCATCTTGAGCAGCACGGAGGTGCGCGTCCCCCGTGTTAAAGGCATTCAACGCCTCAGGGGAGAAGCACGCGTCACGAAAAACTGTCCGGCGGCGCCTGTGGTTCATAGCACTCTCCACCTCAGACTTGGTGGCGGACAGTCTGTCGGCATCCTCCATTGGAGGAGTATCCGGCTCGCGCCTTGCGCTCGCCTCCCCCTCTAGACCAGGTGTTGGAGCCTGGTTGGCAGAGGCTTGGTCGGCAACCTCTACGCCCACAGTCCGGCGGGCACTCTTTCTCCTGCAGAAGTCATGAGCATTCAAACACTTCCTAGGAACTTTGTCCTAAATAACAACCGCGAGCTATACCGTTGCGGCAACGACTCGATCCGCGCCGCACTCCTCTTCCGCCTGCTGGGCCGGACTAACCCTTGTTGGCCAGCTGCCGTGGCCTCGGCCTCCTACCCTGAAGGCACCCCCTGCGAGACACCATTGTATATGGTGGTCAGATATGCGCAAGGACGAAATGATGGTGTCAGGACTTCGGTCACAATCACCTGGGAAGCCGGATATAGGCCGGGGTAGTCAGCCGTAATGGCGACTAAAGCATTATCCATGCTGAGTTGGTGGAACACCCCATCGATTAGCTCCACCTTTATGTCCGGGTCCTCTTCGGAGGCCGGATCTTGGGATCTCTCTGGATCCTCGGGTTGTGGAGCCAGACTATGTATACCCTCTACATCCCGACGCAGCTCCTGCGTCAAAAGCGTAATGTAAGAAACTTAAACTTTGAAAGCATGGGTCGGACAAACAAAGTGTTCGCTTACCCAACGCCGAGGGTTATTCATGGAGAACCCATTCAATGGGATCGTCTGGAGGAAATCCTCCTTCTCCCCCTTGTACAGGCCGGACAGGATCTTCACCAGGTCTTCGGCCGATCCCGGCCCTTTGCGGCCATGACGAGTGGCATCGTCCTCCCCGTTGAAATCCCACATGGGGTGGCCCCTGTATTGCAGCGGCTGAACCCCCGCATAATGCACGTGGCCATGACTCCAATCATGGTCAATCCGGAATGGGCCAGTAACCTTATCCGGCCCATCAAATAATGGACGCTCTTGTCTTCCTCCAGCTGGGGGCTCCGCGGACGCCAACTCAGGCGTTTCTTCCGAGGAGCATTACTGAACTCCGGGAGGCCGATCCGAACAGGGTCCGGCAGCGGAGCGTCTTCAACATAAAACCATTCTGAAGGCCAGTCTTCGGACGCCTTCTTAGGGGTTCCGGATGGATATCCGGTCCCGGCGATGCGCCATATTTCGGCACCGCCCACTTGATATATGGACCCCTCGTGAGAGCGGGGTACAAGGCAGAACAACCTCTTCCACAACGCAAAATGGGGCTCGATGCCCAGAAATAGCTCACAAAGAGCTACGTAACCCGCGATATGCAGAATAGAGGCGGGCGTGAGGTGATGGAGCTGGAGTCCGTAGAACTCCAGAAGCCCGCGGAGGAACGGATGTACAGGAAATCCGAGCCCCCTTATCAGGTAGGGGATGAAGCATACCCGCTCCCCTTTGTTGGGGCTAGGGGTGGCCTCCGCTTGCTTCCCACCTTTGTAGGTGGCCAGCCCGGCTCGAACCGGGACCATGAAGGCCGGAGGGAGATATCCCTCCGCTTGGAGCGTCACCAGCTTGTTGTGTGGGACAGAACATCTCCTCCAATCTCCTGGCAGAGGGCTGGGAGCGCGAGAAGTGGAGCCGCGTCGACGGTCCATGATGGAATGGATTTTTGGTCAGAAGCGCTCCGATGAGTACTCGCGGAAGGAAGATGGTGTGATTTGGATCTGGATTCTTGCCTCTCTTATAGGCAGGTTATTTGCGCAGCTAGGGGGTAAAACATAAAAGATACCCTAGCTTTTCGCATTCGTGCGACGCGTGGAAGAAGGCCTTTATTGGGCGTGGAAGCCAAGGAGCGCAACACTTACAAAAGAGCCGGACACTATTCGACAGGTACATGGAACTTAAAGGAGAACCCGCCTTGCAACGCCGAAGACTATATACGCGCTGGACTTATCGTCATTGAAGCCTGGTTCGGGGGCTACTGAGGGAGTCCTGGACTAGGGGGTGCACGGATAGCCGGACTATCATCGTCAGCGGGACTCCAAGACTATGAAGATACAAGATTGAAGACTTCGTCCCGTGTTCGGATGGGACTTTCCTTGGCGTGGAAGGCAAGCTTGGCGATACGGATATGTAGATCTCCTACCATTGTAACCGACTCTGTGTAACCCTAGCCCTCTCCGGTGTCTATATAAACCGGAGGGTTTTAGTCCGTAGGAAAACACAACCATTACAACAATCATACCATAGGCTAGCTTCTAGGGTTTAGCCTCCTTGATCTCGTGGTAGATCCACTCTTGTACTACCCATATCATCAATATCAATCAAGCAGGAGTAGGGTTTTACCTCCATCGAGAGGGCCCGAACCTGGGTAAAAACATCATGTCCCTTGTCTCCTGTTACCATCCGCCTAGACGCACAGTTCGGGACCCCCTACCCGAGATCCGCCGGTTTTGACACCGACAATGGGAATCCCGGAATAAGGGGAACACGATCTCCGCTTTGACAAGACGTGCCAAGGAAACCGCTTCGCTAAACGCACTAAGGTGGTATAATAAAAATGATTCAAGTAAAGTCTTGGTAGCAGTGTGACGTCACGCCCCAAAATACGTCAGCAGATTGAACTTGCGTACATATTATTCTCTCTACGGTGGTATGTGGAATTTATTTTGCAGAGCCGGACACTATCCTGGTGTTCACAATCTTCTATGAATTAATTCGAAGGAGGAACCCGCCTTGCAATGCTGAACAATATGCGTGCCGGACTCATCATCATTGAAGCCTGGTTCAGGGGCTACTGAGGGAGTCCTGGACTAGGGGGTGTCCGGATAGCCGGACTATCATCATCGGTCGGACTCCAAGACTATGAAGATACAAGATTGAAGACTTCGTCCCGTGTCCGGATGGGACTTTCCTTGGCGTGGAAGGCAAGCTTGGCAATACGGATATGTAGATCTCCTACCATTGTAACCGACTCTGTGTAACCCTAGCCCTCTCTGGTGTCTATATAAACCGGAGGGTTTTAGTCCATAAGACGAACAACCATTACAATAATCATACCATAGGCTAGCTTCTAGGATTTAGCCTCCTTGATCTCGTGGTAGATCCACTCTTGTACTACCCATATCATCAATATCAATCAAGTAGGAGTAGGGTTTTACCTCCATCGAGAGGGCCCGAACCTGGGTAAAAACATCGTGTCCCTTGTCTCCTGTTACCATCCGCCTAGACGCATAGTTCGGGACCCCCTACCCGAGATCCGCCGGTTTTGACACCGACACCTGCACTAGGGTTTCCTCCGTTCATCAGAGTTCTTTGGTGTTCGTCAACCACCTCCCCATAGTTCCTCCCTAATGACTTGTTTGATCCGACCATAGTATAAGACTAGCACGGCCGCAATTTTAGTCCTTATCTCAAAAACACAAATGCGTTCCGCCTACTGAAACGCAACTCCTAGTTCGCGCGTTCTTCGGCCGTGGTAGCTAGGTTAGACTTTATTTTTCAGTTTTGAGCTGTTGTAGATACAAAAATGTAGAACCAATATGTGGAACCTGTTTACTGAAGACTTAGCAAAAATTTAGCTCCAGTCCATATCTGTAGGCATTAGCCCCTTATGGCAACTTAAATGGCAGACTTGCAGCTCACCAAATAGTCGCCGGCTTATCTTCGAGTGCTTTTAAACCGCCAATATAATACTCTGACATAACCTGGCTATTCTCACCAACCTTTATAGCACTTATTCTTGTTTGAAAATCAACTATTCTTGCCTTGCACATCTGTCCTCAAATCACTTGCCGGCTTAACATCACATTCTTAACCTGGCAATCTCTTTTCTTCTAGGCTTTTCATAAAAAATGACAAAGACTGTTACTTCATGCAACTAGGTGGCCTCCACTTTCACCGAAGAAGCTCTGAATGACCATGTCAAGGTGGGCATCTTAGCCCCTAAAGAGGATATCCATTGGAGGGTCCCTGGAGATGAGGCCAGAACCGCCCCTAAAGAGCGCGAAGTTGTGGCTTTTACTGATCATATGCTGCGTGGGTTCACCCCACCCGGCTCAAAGTTCTTTCACGATGTGCTGCATTTTTTCAAACTCCATCCTCAAGACATCGGGCCCAATTCTATTTCAAACATCTACAATTTTCAAGTGTTTAGTGAAGTATATCTCCAACAAGAGCCCATCATAGAACTATTCAGGGAGTTCTACTATTTCAACTGGCAAAACGAGTTCACTGATGGACCTAGCTTAGAGCTGGGAGGCATTTCTATTCAGAGGCGGAAAGAAGCCAATTTCCCTGCTGCCTCACCTCCCAGTCATCCTAAGGATTGGAACCAAACATGGTTTTATTGTCAAGATACATCTCTAGAAGGCGAAAATCCTCTGCCGGGTTTCTGCGAAAGCCGGCTCAGCAACAGAAATATCTTCTAGAACGGATCAACACAGAGGCACGGGCCAAATATATGCCCATTTTTTTCAAAGATTAGAGCCTTAATGGCCAACGGCTTAACTGGAATCGATCTAGTCCGATGCTGGGTCGCATGGAGGATCTTACCCTTGAGCCGTTGGTCCGGCTTAATGTGCGAATATACTGGCAGCATCAAAGATCCCCAACGCCATTGCCAGATAGAAATGGATGATGACGCTATCAACACAATGACCAAGTCCCTGCTTAATGAGAGCTGGAAGCTAGGATTGCAGCAAGACCAGCTTGGCTTCTTTTTACACAAAGAACAAAGCTCCAGATGTAAGTGCTTTAAACAATTTCCCATTCACTCATTATCTGTCAATCTTCTTTCTCATTCTTGCTTTAAATTTCTATAGGCTGACTCCTCGTTTTGGAAGAAGAAGCTCCAGGATAAGCCGGCCAAAAAGGCCAGGGCAAACAACAAGGCTGTCAAAAAGCCTGCCAAGAAGACGACCACTCTCGTAGATCAGCTTGCTTTAGACGACTCTGAGTTGGAGGTAGAACTTGACTCCCTTGGCTCATTTTTTAATCATCTTATTGACACTAATTACCATCAGGATGAAGCGGAAGCCAACCGCGCAGATGATGAAGAGGTAATTATCCTTTCCACCAGCTCAGAATCTCTACCGAGACAGAAAACTCGACAAGCGAGCCGGAAAGTAAGGTTTTCTCATCCTTTGGCTTACTTGGATCCCAACTTTATTTTGAAGAAGAAGTAGCATGAGGTTCATCGCACGACCCAGAATACTGGTGGTGGGGTTCTTTCCTCCGGCTTACCCAACATTTCTGTGCAAACGCCGAGCAGAGGTTTCACCACTTCCCGACTTAGCTTTTCCAAAGGCGGGTCTCATTCGACAACCCCTTAACCCTTCTGATTCAAACTATCAGGGCACTTCAAGTTCGTCTTCTGGCAACTCAACGGGGACTCATATCCTGACTTTCAAGATTGCCCCTAGGTAACAATTCTTGCCTTTATTGTCTTAACTTTGTAAACATATACATATTGATCTATTCCATTTTTCCTTTGTCAGCGGAATGGCCAAGCCAAGCAAAAAGGCCAAAGTAAACAAGCTGGTTGAGGACCCCAAACGCACAAGCCGAAACAGCAAGTGCTCGAGTCTGAAGCCTCAATGCAGCAAGTTGAAAATCCTACTGATGAACCGCCACCAGAAATCCCAGAGGACCCCATGACTGCTGATGCATCAGGTGCTAAGCCGCCAAGCCCTGCCAAGCCTACTGAAGAGGCTGAAGATGATGTTGTGGTCACCGACACCAGATATAATGAACCGGGGAATCCCATGGTGCTGGCAAAACATACTGCCAAGGAAGAATTCTCAGCTACTGACAAGGGTAAGTGGAAATTAGACTTGGAGAGCTATGCTCAATTCAATGCTCAAGAGCTTCACGCGGGTTATCTGAACCGCCTTCATACCAGCCGTGACTTTGAAGCCGACTTGGTCAATCTTATGAAGGAGCACTTTGAGGTAAGCATTAACAAGACCTTTCTCATATAAGTTTATATCAATCAGCCGCCAAGTCTACTTCATATAGAAGAATGGAATATACTATAAACTTAGATAATCTTTTTGATCTTGTATCTATACCACTGCCATGTGTATCTACTGAATCATAATATGTAGCCCCCAAGGGCTGACTTAAAAATTGGAAAGTTTTAAGCCGAGACTTCAAAACTGAACTTCTAAAATTCTCATATGTAGCCCCCAAGGGCCGACTTAAGCTGCACAACTAAGCTGGGACTTATCACCATATGTAGGAACAAATCCAAACATGTAGCCCCCAAGGGCCGGCTTAGTCTTCATAGCTAAACCGGGTCACTGAAACTTTTGCCTTAAAAGAGCAATGTGCATTAGCCCCCAAGTGCCAAGTAAAATACTTGTATTATGCTTGGGACTTCAAAGAATAAGACCAAAATAATGCCTGTCTTTGTTCATTGCAAGCTGAGTTGAATATGAAAGAATCTCAAGTCACCGATCTACAACAGAATATCAAGTGCAGCAATCTGAAACTTCCAAAGCCAAGTCAGAAATGAAAACCGCTTTGGAAAATGCTGAAAAGCTGAAGAAGGATTTCAGTGCTGAGAGAGCCGTCTGGGATACCGAAAAGGCGGCTCTGTTAGACAGAGTTGAAGATGCTGAAGCTGCTCTTAAACTAGTGACTGATGAGTTGTCCGGTTTAAAGCATCAAATCAATAGCATGACATCCGCCATCTTTGGTAAGTATCATTGTACCGAGACATTTAACACCAATGTTTAACAATCATAAGCTGGTTCATCAATACCTTTATCAATGCAGGCTCCCGCAGGTCCAAACTGGGTCAAGACATTCGTGTCAAGCTTAAAGATGCATATACCTTGGTGGAGCAATTATACACTGGCGCACAAAGGGCCATCTCCGCTACCTCTCACAAGAAGCAACCACCTTCCCTTATCAAGGAAGTGTTGGAAAAATTATCCGTGCTGCCACAGAGGGTTGAAGAGCTAAAGCTATCAGTTGCTCGAGCCGGTGCCATCACCGCACTAAGCCGGGCCAAAGCATGGCAAGCAAGACTTGACCCGGAAGAGTTGGCCAGTGGTTGCCCAAGGCTCAAAGAAGATGGGTCTCCCTTTGAAGCGGCAGATTCCACCAATTGTGTCAAACAAATGCGCCCTTTAGCGAGCCAGCTCGCAGAAGAAACTGACTTGTCAAAGTATCAGGTGGCTTATAGGAAGGAGAATTCAAGAGTGCCAGCGCCGATTCATGAGGCCATGGACCTTAGTACCCCAACACGTAAGCATACATTCGCCCCTGATATTGACCTGTGAAGCTTGATAGATGATGAAGCCGTATTCAGAGCTTTGATTGGGATCAACTAGGCTACCTCTGACTTCCAGCCAATGGGTGAAGAAGAGGAAGATGAGCCGGTGCAAGATGACCCGGAGTCGTCAACACGCCCAGACCAGGATAGCTGATCCTATGTGGCGGCTTACCAATTTGCATGATGATACTTTTTCACCTCAAAAACACTTAACCATTTGGGCTGCATGTTAGCCTTGTAATAGGCTAGTTAAAAATGATGATCTGCGATGCCATCATGCATGTTTTGATGCTTTGTGTCGGTGGGAACGACACATATGGGATCACTGGAATCCCTACTACGGTTGGCGGGCGCGGGGTTGTGGAAAGAGCGGGTCTTGGAGCCAGCACAAATATCGTTTACCCAGGTTCGGGCCGCGAGGGTGCGTAATACCCTAGTCCCGCTTTGGTGTATATTTGAGTGTTCTTGAACTAGCAACGATACGCGACTTGTTCCAAAGAGCCGAATCCCTCTCCAGTATGCCTCGAGCCTCCTTTTATAGAGAAAGGGGACGCCACAGAGGCACACAGGAGGTGGAAAGGTGTACAGTGGCTGAGCTTATCGCCTGTCATTACGGGACAAGACGCATTAAATGTGACCCTTAGGTGTCCCCTTGCTTTATTGGGGACGGTAACGAGGCCCGCCCCGTCTGTCGCCGCTTCGCCTTGCTTTGACACGCGCCCAGGCCAACGAGGCATGAGGCGCCATGTAGGCTGGCAGGCTGCTGAGCTGGTGCGGTGGTAGTGTCTTCACGAAGATCTGCATGCCACCACGCAGGTGCTTGCTGAGTTGGTCCAGAGGCCGCACGTCGCCATGCAGGTGCTCGCCTAGATGGCTGGGCTGGCAGCTGCATGGGAATGGTGGTGGAGTCTTGGCAGGTGTGGGCCTAGCCGCATCCCTGCTGATGTCCTTGGCAAGGGCCTTGCCATGGCATCGCGGTTGTCCCCGACAAGGATCTTGACGGAGGTCTCGTGGATTTCCTCGGCAGGGATCTTGTAGAGGATCGTCGTCTTCTGGTCCTCATCTGATCTTGTGTATTAATGATCTTCACGAAGATCTGCATGCTACCATGGAGGTGCCTCCCGAGCCTTGGTTCCAGTGTGGCTGATGGTGTTGGAACCCTTGGGCTCAAGGGTGGCGCGCTTCGCTGGCGTTGGGCAAGTTGCCCCGGCAAGGCTCTTGCCGGGGCTGCGGAGGCCGCCCCAGCAAGGGTCTTGCCGGGGGAGTCCACCTCGCCCTCTTGCTTCTTATGTCTCCAGTCTTGGCGTTGCCTTGATTTTCTTGTGGCTTTGGCTTCCCTCCTCTACCCTGCTAAGTGTGGCCATGGGCGCGGCTCTGACTGCCCGTGCACAAGTAATGGAGTACAAAGGAGAGCCCCTACTTTTGTACACCGACAGGAGCCCCCGGGCCTGGGCCACGCATAAGTGCGACGCGTTGTTGGGCTAGGCCCAGAACGGTGCGCGGGCAGGTGGGGCGGAGCCTTACCACGGTAACTTTCTTGCTTGTTGCGCTTCCCCACGACCCGTATTGAATGCGTGACGTGGGGATCGTGCGTGGGGTGACCGAAGCATGCCTGCGTCATCCTGCGGTGAATAGTAAAGAGGTGGCTCGCATGTCCCTTTAAGACTGCAGGGCCGCTGCTCATTTACTTTATCCGCCTTGGAACCTTCGTTCCACGTCTCCCACTATGCCCGCCCCTTGAGGCTTGCGCCATGTACGCCGCATGCACGGCGTGGGGTATGTGACAGATGCATGGGATATGGGAAGGCGTGCGTGGGCCGATACTCACGCGCCTCCAATTGGGCGGGGAGGGCGGTCGACGGCCTTGCCTGCTGCCACTTTAATGAGCCGAATTCGAGCGGGCTCTTCAGTGGCGTGGAGCTAGTCCTTCGGCCTCCCCTGCCCAACTATAAAAAGGGGACTCAGGGGCAGGAGGAAAAGCATCTCTCTGCATCTCCCCTCCGTCGCCATTCTCCATCCATTGCTATGGCGAGAGGGCGCGCCGGTGCTCTGATGGCGGCGACGAGGGCTCTGCTCAACATCATGCCCCTCCTTCACAAGAGCTCGTGGCGGCAGAGGTGTCCGTGAGAGGAAGGGGGAGGGGGCGAGGCTGAGGCCGCCATGGCGCTCGGGGAAGAGGAGGACGGGGCGGCGCACGGGCCTCGCCTCTGCCAGCGGCCCCTCCCCTAATGGAGGGTCACGTCGGAGACTAGCCCCGCGAGTTTGTCATCAGGCTGCACCGGCTAGTGCATCGTCGTCTTCGTCTCCCTACTCTGTTCGTTGGGGAGATGGAGCTCGACCCGCCACAGGCTCTAAGGTTGCATATGAGGGGCTGCGGGAATGGCAGCATGCGGGTCAACATTGATTTCCCCGCCCCTCACGTCATGTATCTTCGTCACGGATGGAAGGCCTTTGCTCGTGCCCACAACCTGTCGGAGGGGCTCGTTCTCCACTTCAAATTAATGGAGAACGGCCTGCTCTCCATCAAGGTTTTCGGGCACTTGGGAACTCGCCTAAGGTGTTGCGTGGAGAGCTCCTCCGATGATGAAGACTCCTCCTCAAGCGAGAGTGGTGAGGAGGACAGCGACAACGATGACGAGGGCGTCAAGCGGGAGGATGACGGGTCCGACTAGGCGTCGGACACGCCGTCCCTGGGTGGCGCCGGCAGCAGCAGCATCTGCACCTGGCCCTTCCTCCTGGTGGGGCCAGCTCCTTGAACTTCTTGGGGTCGCCTCCTTGGGCGGCTAGCTGGGGAAGGCCGGAGAAGGCGAAGAAGGCGGGTGGCGGGCCGTCAAGTCAGAGTACGCGGGCACCGACGCCTTCATAGCGTATTGGTGGCCCGCTGCCTCATCTTTTGGCTCTTCTCCCGACGCCATCATCACCAGCCCTCGTCCGGACGGCCACCGGGATGTTCTCTTGGTGTCTTCTGCTGCTCGTACCTCGCCTAGGCACTCCTTTTACCCTCCTGCTATGTTGTTTCGTTTACTAAGGAGAGGGACAAGAAAGGGATTACGTGCATCTTATCTCTTTTTAGTTTGTAAGCCTACGGGCCTTAGTTAAATTTAAAACTTGTAATCCCCTTGCACTCATGTTTACATTCCGTATGAACTGTACCTGTATGGGACGTATTAATGAAAAAGGCTGCTTGCCGCGTTCTTCGTGCATGAGAGAAACTCATGCCAAGGAATGAATCCTTGTTATTTCTAAGATAAACATTGTCGCCCGGTAGCAGGCCTTGCCGTCCCCTTAGTTCATTCGACCATACTCACGCTCTTGGCAGAGGCAGGGGAGAAGTAGGGTTAGGCCCTTCGTTTGCTTCCTTGTCACCGCGACTACAACCAAGTTCCGACCCATGGATTGGGTACAGGAAAAAGGGGAGCACGGTGGCCTAGGAATAAAATGAGGTTTCATATGTCCCAATTCCATATGGAAATGCACAACAGGGGATGAAGGACTTATCTGAATCTGCGCCCCCCGGCAACCTTTGGCTTGCCGTGGTTGGACCCTTGTGTCTGCAGCCCCCGACAACCTTGGCTTTCCGAGACCGGGGCGCCGGCTTGTTCTTTTTTTCCAAATAGCTTAGCAGAAATGTCCATGTACCCTGCGAACCAAAGAGGATGGAAAGGAATAGAGAGACACACACTCGATCTCTATGCTAGGGGTTAGTCGCCGCTAAGCACTATCAACCCTAACAGAGGGAGAGACTCAACCTAGCATGCATGCTATAACTTAGGGCGCCAGCGCTTCATTTATTTATGCTCAGGGTCTGCGCCTGGCTTTGTACAAAGGGTTACATGCCTTGCCGGCAAGGCTTGTACAAAAGGTGGTCTGCCGGGGGGCCCGGCAACTGCGCCTTATGGGTAAAACTTGCAAAGATGCTCAATGTTCCAGGAGTTGCTCACTGGAATGGCATCTTCGGTCTCCAGGCGGACTGCGCCAGGCCTGGTGACTCGTATTACCCGATAAGGGCCTTCCCACTTTGGTGTCAACTTGTTGGAATTTTTCGCTGATTAAACGCGCCGAAGAACAAGGTTACCTTCCTCAAAGCTTCGGGCATGACCCTTGCGGCTATGGTAGCGGTGCAAGGCTTGCTGGTAGCACGCTGCTCTCACAGCCGCCCGAAAATGATCTTCCTCGAGGAGCGTTGCGTCATCTTGCCACAATCGCTCTTGCTCAAGCTCATCATAAGCGAGCACTTGAGGTGACCTGTATATGAGTTCCATGGGGAGAACTGCTTCTGCCCCATATACCAGGGCAAAGGGTGTCTGGCCGATGGCTCGATTTGGCGTTGTTCGGATCGACCAAAGAACCGTCGGCAACTCATCAATCCAGCGCCTTCCACTCTTGTGCAGCCTATCAAAAGTCTTTGCCCTCAGGCCTCGCAGTACTTCAGCATTTTCCCTCTCCGCTTGGCCGTTGCTCCGTGGCTGTGCCACGGAAGCGAAACAGACCTTGCTGCCAAGGTCTTGGATGTATTGCATGAAGGTGCGGCTTGTGAACTGCGTGCCATTGTCGGTGATGACTCTATTTGGCACACCAAAATGGCAGACCAGTCCCTTGAAGAATTTTACGGCTGACTGAGCTGTCACCTTCCTCACTGCTTCCACCTCCGGCCACTTTGTGAACTTGTCGATTGCAACGTACAAGTACTCAAAGCCCCTGACAGCATGGGGGAAAGGGCCTAGTATGTCGAGCCCCCAGACCGAAAATGGCCAGGAGAGAGATTGTTTGAAGGGCTTGAGCTGGCTGATGAAGCTTCTTTGAATGTAACTGACACGCTTCACACTTGGTTACTAGTGTCGTTGCATCCTGGAGGGCAGTGGGCCAGAAGAAACCTTGCCGGAAGGCCTTGCAGGCAAGGGCTCTCGACCCTATTTGGGGGCCACATATGCCTCCATGTATCTCTGCCAACAGCTCCAGTCCTTCCTCCCAGGGAATGCACTTCAATTTCACACTGTTTGGTCTTTTTCTGTACAGAACATTGTCAACGAACTGATACATGGCAGACTGACGAGCTACTTTCTCTGCTTCTTCCTGCTCCTCAGGAAGCTCCCCTGTTTGGAGGAATCGGATGGTATGCTATGCACATGTTGGAGCCTGGGGCTCGACGACAAGGACTAAAGGCATTTGCTCTGCCATGGGAGTGGCCGTCTCTACGGCCAGGGCTTGACGCCCTGTTGGAGTCGGTTGCCCCACGGCAGGCTCAGTGTCCACGGCAACATCTTTGCCAGCGGATCCTGGGAGCTCAATGGGACTTGCTGGGGCCTGATTTCCTCCGCTTGTTCTGCTCCGTTGACAGTTCAATGGATGGTTGAGTTAACCGAAGCACAAAAGTACCTGGTTCCATAGGCAGTTTGAAGGCAGTGCGCTTCGACAGGTAGTCGGTGATGTCGTTCTCCACTCGGGGAACATGCTCCGCTTGTATACCGTCAAAATGCTCCTCCAGCTTCCTCACCTCATCCACGTAGGCCTCCATCAACGGGCTTTGATAATCTTTGTTGACCTGCCTGACGACTAGCTGTGAATCACCCCTGACAATGAGCTTCTTGATCCCGAGGTCTGCCGCGATCCTGAGACTGGCAAGCAACCCTCGTATTCAGCAGTGTTGTTTGTCGACATCTCTCTAGGAAAGTGCATCTAGATTACATACTTGAGGTGCTCTCCGGTGGGCGTGACGAGAAGCACACCAGCACTGGCGCCTTGCAGTGAGAAAGCCCTGTCAAAGTACATAATCCAGTCGCGGCTTGCTTCCTTGCCGGGAAGAGTGGTCTCCTGGATCTCTTCGTCGGGCGTCGAGGTCCACTCTGCAATGAACTCCGCTAAGACTCTGCTCTAGATCCTCGAGGTGCTTTCAAACTTCAAACCAAAGCTCGACAACTCCAAGGCCCATTCCACAATCCTCCCCGTTGCGTCTGGGTTATGCAGTATCCCTTGCAACAGGGGACGGGTGACGGCGGTGATCTCGTGCGCTTGGAAGTAATGACGCAGCTTCCTCGAGGCCATAAGGAGGCCGAAGAGCAGTTTCTGTACACCGAAGTACCTTGACCTAGCCCCCTGCAAGAGGGAGCTGACAAAGTAAACCGGGTGCTGCATCATTTTCTTCTTCTGCACCACTTTACTTGGTTGCACAGGCCCTGTCCCACCGGTGTCAGACCCTGTCGGGGGCCTCGCCTTGCCGGGACCAGGCCCTGTCGGGGGAGCTCTGGCTCACCATCTGCCAGTCCTGCCATTGCTACGACCCCTTCGTCAACCTCCCTCTGTGCCACTAGCGCGGTGCTGACCACCCAATTCGTTGCCGCTAAATACAGCAGCAACGGCTCTTGTGGTTTAGGCGCAACCAGTATCGTCATGGAGGAGAGGTATCTCTTCAAATCCTGCAGCGTTGCTTCGGCCTCTGGGGTCCATTCCATTGGGCCCGCCTTTTTCAAGATTTTAAAAAAGGGAAGGGCAAGCTCAGCAGACTTGGAGATGAATCTGCTCATGGCGGCAATGCAGCCAGTGAGCCGACGCACATCCTTGATCCGCCTAGGTGCCTCAATCTGCTCAATGGCCTTGATCTTGTCTGGATTCGCCTCAATCCCACGTTGTGACACGAAGAACCCGAGAAGTTTGCCGGACGGGACACCGAAGACACACTTCTCAGGGTTCAGCTTGAGGTTGATCTTGCGCAAGTTTGCGAACATCTCTTCTAGACCTTGTAAAAGTGTTGCCTTGTCCTTGGTTTTGACCACTATGTCATCCATATAAGCTTCCATATTTCTATGTAGCTAGGGCTCAAAACCAATTTGGACTACTCTTGCAAACGTTGAGCCAGCACTCTTCAACCTAAAAGGCATCCGTAAAAAGCAATACGTACCACATGGGGTGATGAATGCTGTCTTCTCTTCATCTTCTGTCGTCATGAAGATCTGATGGTATCCTGAATAGGCGTCAAGGAACGATAAAAGGTCACACCCAACCGTGGAGTCAACAATCTAGTCAATGCATGACAATGGGAAAGGGTCTTTTGGACAGGCCCTATTGATATCCGTGTAATCAATACACATCCTCCACTTCCCATTTGCCTTGCGCACCACCACCGGATTGGCCAACCACGTCGGATGGAGTACTCCTCTCACCAAGCCTGCTGCTTCCAACTTCCTGATCTCTTCTGTGATGAACTCCTGCCTTTCCAAAGCTTGCTTCCTGACCTTCTGGTTGACGGGTCGCGCATGAGGACAGACAGCAAGATGGTGCTCAATCACCTCCCTGGGAACGTCGGGGATGTCGGATGCTTGCTATGCAAACACATCGACATTCGCCCGCAAGAAAGTGACGAGCGCGCCTTCCTATTTGCTATCGAGGGTGGAGCTTATGGTGAAAGCCCCTCCAGTGCCATCCTCCTTGACGGACACCTTCTTGGTCTCTGGTGGTGCAACTCTGGATTTCTTGCTCTTGCTGGTGGAGCTCTCTAGTACGTCCTCGACGGGAGTACAGCACTCCGAAGAGGTGCGCTTGCCGGAGTGGGTGTGAGAAGTCTTGCCGGTCTTATTCCCTCCCGGGGCTTCGGCGGCAGGAGCAAGTGCCTTGGCGGCAGTCGCTGCAACTGCTTCCCGGTAGAGTTGGTCAGCGCAGATCAGCGCGTCCTTCTTGTCGGAGGGGACGGTGATGGTGGTCATCGGCCCAGGCATCTTCAGCGTGTTGTAGGCGTAGTGTGACGCTGCCATGAACTTTGCTAGTGCTGGGTGGCCGAGGATCCCGTTGTAGGGCAAGGGGATCTCAGCTACATCGAAGACAATCCTCTCCGTCCTGTAGTTCAACTCGCCTCCAAACGTCATGGGCAGCGTGACCATACCCTTCGGCTAACTCCTTCCCGGGTTGACCCCTTGAAACGTGCCCGTCTCTTCGAGGTCTCCATCAGGAATCTGCAACCTTTTGATCACAACAGGCGAGATCAAGTTCAGACCGGCCCCACCGTCAACTAGCATCTTCGTCACCTTGAGGTTGCGTATCGTTGGTGAAACCAACAATGGCAGACACCCGACCGCAGTTGTGCGATCAGGGTGGTCCTCGGTGTCAAAGATGATAGGCGTGCTGGACCACTTCAGTGGCTTCTGTGCGTCGAATGACGGCTCCGCCGCTGTGATCTCACGCGCCCACTGCTTGAGCCGGCGGTGAGAGGTGTGCAGCGAGGCGCCACCATCGATGCACATGGCCTCCGTAGCTTTCTGAAACTCATGGTCGCCGGACTCATCGTCCTCATCATGATCATCGTCTTCCTGCTTCTTGCCGCGGCCCCGGGCGGGCCTCTCTTGCTGGTTATCTTTGCTGCGGCGGCCCCCTTGGCCGTCGTGCTTCTTGCCGAATCCTTCTCCTTGTCCCGCCTCTCATACTCAGCTTTTTGCTTCTCAGCAAGTAGCTCAACTTGTCGGCAGTTCTGGAGGTCGTGGCCCTTGGTGCGGTGGATCTTGCAGTACTGCTTGTCAGAGCTTCCTGGCTTGTCGGCAGCCGCCAAGGCCCGGCAAGCAGTGCACCCGACAATTTTCTTGCCGGGGTCACTTGCCTTGGCCTTCTTGGCAGCGCCGATGTCGTCAGATCCCTCAACGGCAAGCACGGCCTTGCCCTTGCGCTTTATGTTGCGGCACCGACCCTTCTTCGTCGGGGCGGCAGTGTCTTTGTTTTTGGAGTCGGTTTCTGCACCAGCGTCCTCGCCGGGGTACTTCCTCCCCTCTTCATCTCAAGCACACCTATCGGCCAGAACATAAAGTTTGGCCACATCTTTGACCTTGTTCACCGCCAGCTCTTCATGCATCTTGCGGTGCACCCGGCTGAACCTCTGTATGTACTTGTGTAGGTTTTCACCTTCCTTCTGGGGGATGATATGCAAATCACTTGCCTGGCCATGAGCTTGATGGCCCCCAGTGAAGGCGCCAACGAACCCATGACACAAATCCGACCAAGAAGAAATGGAATCCGCCGGCAAGTGCATCAACCATGACGTGACATTGGGCTTAAGTGCCAATGGGAAGTAATTGGCAAGCACCTTGTCATTGCGGGCTCCGGCAGCTTCCATCGCGATGGTATAGATGATGAGGAACTCTGAGGGGTGAGTCTTGCCATTGTACTTCTTGCCAACGTCGGGCTTGAACGTGCGGTGGGAGGGCCACTAGAATTGCCGCAGCTCATGGGTAAAGGCTAGGCAGCCCACCTCGTAGGGTAAGCCGCCATAGCCTCTTGGTGCCTGGTGGTCCATAGTGGGCCATGCCCGCCTATCTGACTGGTGGCGTGCATCACGCCGGCGTTCGATGGTGGTTCGAGCGTCTTCAAGGGCTCGCTCCCGAAAAACTTGGCGCTGATCGCGGTGGGTCCGTGGATCGGGCGACGCTATGGAAATGTCATCACAAGCATCGTCACGACGGACCAACACCCGCGGTAACTGGCGTGGGGGAGGAGAGTGCACCGTGGCTGCATCACCTCCGGCCCTTCCACACTGGCATGCGGTGGCTCGACGGAGCGTCGGCCTACGGGCCCCGCCGGTCGTGGCTCATCTTTATTGGCGATGCCGACGAGGCTACGGATGGTGGCTCTCCACTCGTCGAGCTTCTCCGCAGCAGGAGGAAAGTCAAGGAGCAGCTACGCGCGCGCCAAAGCTTCTGCTGGCGTGGGCGGCGGCGAAAGCTGCATGGACCATGACGCACTCCGACTTCTAACCACGTTAGAAGGAGCTCTATCATGGCCTTGCGTCTGTACGCCATTTTAGCCAGCACCTCGGCGTGCATGATGGCCTCCTTTGTCTTGCGAAAGATGCACAAGACTCTTCCCACAACGGCGCCCGGGGTCACCAGCGTGGTGATGCTGCTCATCGTGCACAACTTGGGAGGAGCGCATCATGGGCGCCGGTGTAGGTGCCTTGGAGGTCGCCGTGCCGCTGATAGGTGGCACGGTGCCGCCCTTGGAGGGCCCCGCGCCGCCTACGGGCCCCAGCTCCGTCTTTGGATTTGGCGGCGTGCGGCCCGTCGTCTTGCGCACGAACGATGCCGCTCGCCAGGCTTTGACTGCCAGAGCGATGCGGGTGTTCGCGGGCCGCGCCTCGGGTTCTGTCCACGACCGCCCCTCTACTTGACCGCACTAGCACGGGCAGTCCGGCTCCGGATGAACCGATCGCCATTGTCGTATTCCTCTTGGGAGCCATGGCGATGAAGTACTGCTAGACTAGCTGCTAGACCGGATTTTCACAACTGCACCCCCTACCTGGCGCGCCAAAGATGTCGACGGGAACGACACCTATGGGATCACTAGAATCCCTACTACGGTTGACGGGCGTGGGGTTGTGGAAAGAGCGGGTCTAGGAGCCAGCACAAAGATCGTTTACCCAGGTTCGAGCCGCAAGGATGCGTAATACCCTAGTCATGCTTTGGTGTATATTTGAGTGTTCTTGAACTAGCCACGATACACGACTTGTTCCAAAGAGCCGAATCCCTCTCCAGTATGCCTCATGCCTCCTTTTATAGAGAAAGGGGACACCATAGTGGCACACAGGAGGTGGAAAGGTGTATAGTGGCTGAGCTTATCGCCTATCATTACGGGACAAGATGCATTAAATGCACCCCTTAGATGTCCCCTTGCTTTATTGGGGATGGTAACGAGGCCCGTCTCATCCGTCGCCGCATCGCCTTGCTTTGACACACGTCCAGGCCAACGAGGCGTGCGACACCATGTAGGCTGGCAGGCTGCTGAGTTGGTGCGGTGGCAGTGTCTTCATGAAGATCTGCATGCCACCATGCAGGTGCTTGCTGAGTTAGTCCAGAGGCCGCACGTCGCCACGCAGGTGCTCGCCTAGCTGGCTGGGCTGGCAGCTGCATGGGAACGATGGTGGAGTCTTGGCAGGTGTGGGCCTGGCCGCGGCCCCATTGATGTCCTCGGCAAGGGTCTTGCTGGGGCCCCGGCAAGGGCCTTGCCGTGGCATTGCAGTCGTCCCCGGCAAGGATCTTGCCGGAGGTCTCGTGGATTTCTTCGGCAAGGATCTTGCCGAGGATCGTCATCTTCTAGTCCTCATCTGATCTTGTGTATTAATGATCTTCACCAAGATCTGCATGCTACCATGGAGGTGCCTCCCGAGCCTTGGATCCAATGTGGTTGATGGTGTTGGAACCCTTGGGCTCAAGGGTGGCGCGCTTTGCTGGCGTTGGGCAAGTTGCCCCGGCAAGGCTCTTGCTGGGCCGCGGAGGCCGCCCCGGCAAGGGGCTTGCCGGGGGATTCCACCTCGCCCTCTTGCTTCTTATGTCTCCGGTCTTGGCGTTGCCTTGATTGTCTTGTGGCTTTGATTTCCCTCCTCTGCCCTGCTAAGTCTGGCCATGGGCGTGGGTCTGACTGCCCGTGCACAAGTAAAGGGGTACAAAGGAGAGCCCCTACTTTTGTACACCGACACTTTGAACATGTTAAACCGTCATTTTGATGTATGAAGACCCATAGTTTATGCTTCATGACATTGATTTATCAGACAGGTCACATCCAATAATGTTGTGCTGCCTGCATGTGCACAAATAAACAACATGTGCCCTGGCGGTGTATCCCAGTGCGGGTTATATTGCTCAACACAATATGTTATGATGACTTGTCAAAGTCTTATAATCAGGGCGGTTTGCCAAAACCTCGCATATTCATATTCAACAAGTAAAATATACGTGTGAAATTAGTTCATACTGCCGGCTTACGTTGCCATATCCAATAAGGATGACAGTTCCATAGCTTAGAGCATACAACTCCAAGTGCATAATTCAAATATACTGGCGACTTATCGTCCAAAGCCAAAACGGGCTATCAAAACCTCAGGTTTACTCATAACATGAGCCATAATGATTAAGGCTACATGGCCTAAACCATGTTAAACCATATGTCAATATGGTAAAAAGATATCAACTTGAAACAATGTTCAGAAAATAATAAATCAGAAAAAACAAGGCTTTCATAGGCTGCCAAGCCTCAATATCAAGTGTTGTTCATGGGCCGCACAAACACTAGGTTAATCCTTCATTCAAACCTGTAAGCCGGGCCTCACATGACCAACCGCCGTTGTAACTTTAGACAAGTTCAGGGTCTTTATAAGATTGACTGTCATGAGTATGGCGTGTCATTCCAGGATTACCTGGGCGGAGTGGCAGACAAATAAGGCAGAATAAATCGGAATTTTGGTGATTTATACCTGGCATACCAGCCAACCAAAAGGGTTTAACAAAAGCTATGTTCATTCAATAGGGAGCCCCCCAAATGACATATATTAAGCCTTCCAAGGCAGGATACCTATGTTTGAACTGTCATTGCCACAAGTTCTCTTTGGTAACATTTAACTTGGGAAATAAGCCCCAAGAATTTTCAACAAGGCATATAAGCCGGATCAATAGGATAGTCACAGCTATGCTCAATGAGCAGGAAGCCCCTAAGTGATCTTATGAATTGACAATAAAGACTCAGATACTCAGAAATGAAATGACAGAGGCCCTGAATTATCAAGGATGTTGGCTTTATTATACTTGATCATAATATATACATGGATGAAAATATGTACAACACAAGAGCCAATGGCTCAGGTGTAATAAAGCCAAAGATGAGCAATGTTCCATGACCGGCGGGTCTCCTCCTTCGATGTGCGTGAGTCCTTGTGGTCTCGAACATCAATGAGGTAATACGATCCGTTGTTCAAATTTTTGCTAACCACAAAGGGCCCTTCCCAAGGTGGGGATAATTTGTGCATATATGTCTGATCCTGGATGAGCCAGAGCACCAAGTCACCTTCTTGAAAGGTCCGGGTCTTAACCCGGCGGCTGTGATAACAGCGCAGATCTTGCTGGTATATTGCCGAACGAGCCGCTGCAAGAGCGTGCTCTTCATCCAACAAGTCAATAGCATCTTGACGTGCCTTTTCATTATCAACTTCGACATAAGCCGCCACACGGGGCGAGTCGTGATGGATGTCACTTGGGAGAACTGCCTCTTCTCCGTAAACCATGAAGAAAGGCATATAACCCGTGGATTTGTTGGGGGTAGTATTGATAGTCCAAAGCACCAAAGGTAACTCCTCAAACCAACAACCAGACGTCCTCTGCAAGGGGACCATAAGCCGGGGTTTTATACCTCTCAAGATTTCTTGATTGGCCCTTTCAGCTTGACCATTAGACTGGGGGTGAGCCATTGACGAGACATGAAGGCGAATATGCTCTTGTTGACAGAATTCTTTCGTAGCACCCTTAGATAGGTTAGCGCCATTATCAGTTATGACGCTATGAGGATAACCAAAGCGGAAAATCACCTTTTTAATGAACTGAACCGCCATTGCCGCATCACATTTGCTGACTGGCTCTGTCTCAACCCACTTTGTGAACTTGTCAACCGCCACCAAAAGGTGGGTCTTCTTGTCCTTGGATCTTTTGAAAGGTCCAACCATATCCAACCCCCAGACTGCAAATGGCCAAGTAATTGGAATCATCCGCAACTCTTGAGCTGGCACATGAGCTCGTTTGGAAAATTTCTGACATCCATCACACTTGCTAATCAGATCTTCTGCATCAGCATGAGCCATTGATGTCTACTATGCAACTTTATTCTTGAAGACACGTGTTGGGCCTCCAGGCGCAGAGTTTTGTAGGACAGTAGCAATTTTCCCTCAAGTGGATGACCTAAGGTTTATCAATCCGTGAGAGGTGTAGGATGAAGATGGTCTCTCTCAAACGACCCTGCAACCAAATACAAGAAATCTCTTGTGTCCCCAACACACCCAATACAATGGAAAATTGTATAGGTGCACTAGTTCGGCGAAGAGATGGTGATAAAAGTTTAATATGGATGGTAGAAATATATTTTTATAATCTGAATAAATAAAAACAGCAAGGTAACAAATAGTAAACATGCACAGAAACGGTGTTGCAATGCTTAAAATGAGGCCTAGGGTCCGTACTTTCGCTAGTGCAACATCTCAACAATGCTAACATAGTTGGATCATATGATTATCCCTCAAAGTGAAATAAAGAATCACTCTCGAGTTCCTATTAGCGGAGAACAAAAGATAAGAATTGTTTGTAGGTCACGAAACCACCTCAAAGCTATTCTTTCCGTTCAATCTATTCAAGAGTTCGTACTAAAATAACACAAAGCTATTTTTTTCCGTTGATCTATCCTAGAGTTCGTACTAGAATAACACCAAAGCAAATTCATATTCATAGTACTCAATCCACACAAAGAACTATAAAGAGACCCCCAAATTTTCCGCCAGAGAAAAACGTGCATCAACCCCTATGCATAGATTACCCCAATATCACCGCGGGAATCCGCGAGTTGAATGCCATAACACATATCAAGTGAGTCAATAAGATACCTCATTGTCTCCTCAAGTATTCATATTGCAAAACATATATCATGTGTTCTCATCTCTGAATATTCAATCCGACAAGACAAAACTTTGAAGGGTAAAGATTCAATTCATCATAACAAGAGTATTGAGGGGAGAAACATCATACAATCTAACTATATTAACAAAGGCCATGATATAGACCACGAGAGAGTGTAGGATCGAAAGTATGTCTAGAGGGGGGGGGGGTGATTAGACTACTTGACCAAATAAAAACTTATCCTTTTCCCAATTTTAGTCTTTGACAGATTTTAGCTATCTTAGCACAAGTCAAGCAATCTTAACACAATTCAAGCAAGCATGCAAAGAGTATATGAGCAGCGGAAAGTAAAGCATGCAACTTGCAAGAATGTAAAGGGAAGGGTTTGGAGAATTCAAATGCAATTTGGAGACACGGTGATTTTTGAGCCGTGGTTCCGATAGGTGGTGCTATCGTACATCCACGTTGATGGAGACTTCAACCCACGAAGGGTAATGGTTGCGCGAGTCCACGGAGGGCTCCACCCACGAAGGGTCCATGAAGAAGCAACCTTGTCTCTCCCACCATGGCCGTCGCCCACGAAGGACTTGCCTCACTAGTGGCAGATCTTCACGAAGTAGGCAATCTCCTTGCCCTTACAAACTCCTTGGTTCAACTCCACAATCTTGTCGGAGGCTCCCAAGTGACACCTAGCCAATCTAGGAGACACCACTCTCCAAGAAGTAACAAATGGTGTGTTGATGATTAACTCCTTGCTCTTGTGCTTCAAATGATGGTCTCCCCAACACTCAACTCTCTCTCATAGGATTTGGATTTGGTGGAAAGAAGATTTGAGTGGAAAGCAACTTGGGGAAGGCTAGAGATCAAAATTCATATGGTAGGAATGGAATATCTTGGCCTCAACACATGAGTAGGTGGTTCTCTCTCAGAAACAGCAAGTTGGAAGTGTAGGTTTGTTCTGATGGCTCTCTCCACGAATGAAGAGGAGGTGGAGGGGTATATATAGCCTCCACACAAAATCTAACCGTTACACACAACTTGCCAAACTCGGTGGGACCGAATTGGTAAACTCGGTCGGACCGATTTAGCAAATCTAGTGACTGTTAGGATTTTCGGCGGGACCGACATGCAACTCGGTAGGACCGATATGGTTAGGGTTAGGGCATAACGTAATCTCGGTGAGACCGATTACACAAACTCGGTGAGACCGATTTTGGTAATAAGCTAACCAGAGAGTTGGTCACGTAAACTCGGTGGGACCGGTTCACTCATTTCGGTGGGTTCGAAATGTTATGAAAAGGAAACAGGGAGTTTACATTGCAATCTCGGTGGGACCGATCGCTCATCTCGGTGGTACCGAAATGTTACGAAGGGAAACAAAGAGATTACAACCCCATCTCGGTGAGACCGAGATCCCTATCGATGAGACCGATTTGCCTAGGGTTTGTGGCAGTGGCTATGACATCTGAACTCGGTGGCGCCGGGTAGAAAGAATCGGTGGGGCCGAGTTTGACTTTTGGTTTAGGTCATATGTGGATATGAGAAAGTAGTTGAGGGTTTCAGAGCATATCACTAAGCACTGTGGAGCAAGAAACTCATTAAGCAACACCTCATCCCTCCTTGATAGTATTGGCTTTTCCTATAGACTCAATGTGATCTTGGATCACTAAAATATAAAATGTAGAGTCTTGAGCTTTTGAGCTTGAGCCAATCCTTTTATACTTAGCATTTTGAGGGGTCCACTTTTGTCATCCATGCCATGCCAATCATTGAGCTTTCCTGAAATATTCATCTTGAAATAGCATTAGCTCAATGAGCTATATGTTGTTAGGAATTACCAAAACCACCTAGGGATAGTTGCACTTTCAATCTCCCCCTTTTTGGTAATTGATGACAACATATAGATCAAAGCTTTGACAAATGATAATAAGAGTGAAAAACATTGTCGCTTTGAGAAGTATGTGATAAGCAAGAGCTCCCCCTAAATTTGTGCATAGTTTAAGATTTGCTTTGGACTGAAAATGCACAAGGAGTTAGGCTCATGGGTAACTCTTCCATGTCACATACATCTTGGTGGAGCGCTCAAAATGATAATAACTGAACATGCACTCATCACCAAGCAAAGTGAATGATCATATAGAGATAAACGAGATAATGTCATCCAACAAGCATAAATGTAGCGTATGATCAAACACATGATCATCCAAGTATCACACAGACATAGAGTATCTCAAACAAGCAAATAAAGTTCAACCACCAAAGCAAGAGAGAACAAAAAGCAACACTCTCTCTCGAAGCCTATGGTCTATACATTTTTATCCCCCTTTGGCAACAAGTTACCAAAAAGTTCATAGAAAATGCATAGCACTAGATCGACTCTCAGGCTTGATCTTCAGGTGGTGGTGTAGAGATGGCTCCTCGGACGAAGACTTCAGTAGATGTGGATGGAGCTAGAGGTGTGGGTGCTGAAGCTGGTTACACTGGAGCTGTAGGAGCTGTAGCTGGTGCAGATGAAGTGGCTCTGGTGTCTGTCACTAGCACTGCAGCTAATCTTTGAGCTCTAGGCACTCTGGCAAATGCATCAGTGGTTGTCTTGCCCTTCCTCTCCTCCATATCATCCTGAAGCTGCTCAACAACAGACTGGATCTCAGTTACCTTCACATCCAAGTTATAGAACTTCTGCTCCATGATCCTCTCCAGGCTCTCCTGGTTTTGAGTTAAGGTGGCCAGCCCCTTCTCAATCCTCAGAGTGGATGCAATCAAGTAGCCTAGTTGATCCTGTTTGCTCTTCAGAAAGTACTGAGATGCCTTGTGACGCCCGGGTAATCAAGCTACAGTAACCCTCTGGTAATGATGCCACGTCACCTCGATTATTGTTGATAATCTCGTGTTAGCTCGGAACCGAACCAAATTCAAACTCAAAATCAAGCAAACAATAAAAGTTTTTAAATATTAAAACTAAAAATGTTCGGAGTGACCCAAATAATGCATAGGTAATTATGGTAAAGAAACCACACTTTTATAAAATGGTTAAGTAAACTAAAATGAGTAAAACAGTAGCTAAAACAATTAAATAAATGCCTTTTTCTTTTATAAAATATTAAACTATTTAGTTCAGGGGTAAAACTTTTTAAGACAGTAGTTGGAATTGTAACTCCATTTTAGGTGTGGGTTTTATTTTTTGTAAAACTATAAAGTATTAAATAAATAAAAACAAACAGAAAAGACGGGGGGGGAAAAAAAAAGAGAAAGCCCCCCCCGCTAGGCCAAGTGGCCCACCTGGCCTTCGCCGCCCGAACGGGCCGGTCCAACTGGCCCAGGCCGGCCCACCCCTGGCCTACACATGCCCCCACCCCCAGGAACCCTAACCGCACACCCCACTCACCCCCACGATTCCTCCCCTCCCCTCTGCACCCGCCCCCGATCCAGATCGGGGCAGCGCCCCTGCGCTCGCCGCCGCTCGCCTTGCGCCCGCCCG
>NC_041389.1:83809373-83811326 GCF_002162155.2 Triticum dicoccoides
AGGGAAGTTAATCTATTCGAATAGCCGTGATCTTCGGTAACAGGACGACTTGGAGTTGTACCTTGACCTTATGACAACTAGAACCGGATACTTAATAAAACACACCCTTCCAAGTGCCAGATACAACCGGTGGTCGCTCTACCTCAGGGATATGAGGAGGGGATCGCCGGGTAGGATTATGCTATGAGATGCTATTTGGAGATGTTACTTGGAGATGCTACTTGGAGGACTTCAATCTACTCTCTTCTGCATGCTGCAAGACGGAGGCTGCCAGAAGCGTAGTCTTCGACAGGATTAGCTATCCCCCTCTTATTCTGGCATTCTGCAGTTCAGTCCACTGATATGGCCTCTTTACACATATACCCATGCATATGTAGTGTAGCTCCTTGCTTGCGAGTACTTTGGATGAGTACTCACGGTTGCTTTCTCCCCCCTTTTCCCCCTTTCTTTCGTTCTGGTTGTCGCGACCAGATACTGGTGTCCAGGAGCCAGACGCCACCGTCGACGACGACCCCCTACTACACCGGAGGTGCCTACTACTACGTGCAGCCCGCTGACGACGACCAGGAGTAGTTTAGGAGGATCCCAGGCAGGAGGCCTGCGCCTCTTTCGATCTGTATCCCAGTTTGTGCTAGCCATCTTATGGCAACTTGTTTAACTTATGTCTGTACTCAGATATTGTTGCTTCCGCTGACTCGTCTATGATCGAGCACTTGTATTCGAGCCCTCGAGGCCCCTGGCTTGTATTATGATGCTTGTATGACTTATTTTATTTGTAGAGTTGTGTTGTGATATCTTCCCGTGAGTCCCTGATCTTGATCGTACACATTTGCGTGCATGATTAGTGTGCGGTCAAATCGGGGGCGTCACAAGTTGGTATCAGAGCCGACTGCCTGTAGGAATCCCCCTTCCAACTCCTTGGCCGAAGTCGAGTCTAGACATTGCAAAACTTTTACTAACATGGCTGTGTGTCTTACGGGCACACGTCGCCATTGGGTGGTAGTAGGATCTTTTATTCCTCGACCTTTACTCTGGGACTCTGAGCTCTCTTCTATTCGGGTTAAATGATTTTGCTAAAAACAAAACTAACTTTAGGTTCTCGCAAGTACTTTCTCCCGGAGAGCCACTTGTTACTGATAACCGCCTGCTGCACCAGAAGATTTCGAGATACTCTACGATGTGCTCTGGAGACTATGTGCCATCGCTTTCGCAATTCACTTCCATCGATAAATCCCTCTGGATAACTACTTACACCTATCGTTCATATTGTCATCCCCAGTTGCTTTTGTTATTACAAAATGTCTTGAAATACTCTTCGGTATTCCGAGAATACTTTGTGCCTACTGCCTAGCAGTTCTTTGCCACATGAATACCCCTTCAAATAAATCCTCGCACTTGCCGAGTACCCGCTCATCCCCAGTTGTTCTTGTGTTTCAAAAAAGTCTTCAAAATAATATTCGATCTTCCGAAAATCCTCTGGAGCCTTTGGCTCTTGAAATTCTTGCTTGCTTGCATTATGGTTAATCCCATAACTCTCGTAGTCTTATTGACATTCCTTGTCATTATCATTTTTGAGTCTGTTGACTCAATATGTTTGCGAATACACGCAATCATCTTTGATCCTTATAAGTTACTTTTCCGGCTGAGCTGCCATTCTTTTAACTGGAATTGGTTCTCGACCAATCCAATTGTCGTTGATTGTACCATAAGGCTATTCAACTTATCCATCCCTAATCAGAGCATTGCTTCTGATCCCTTGATTTGGAAATCATAATTCCTTTGCATTTGACAATTGAGTTAGTCAGTTGTTTCTATAATCTGATCTCCTTGCAATCTTCTTCCTCTAGTTGAGTACCGATGCTCACGTCAGATCCCTTGTGGACCACCAGATCCTTTGTTGGATTTTATTTGACAACGCCCTTCATATTCAATAACCTTGTGAGCCTTTCCTCT
>NC_041389.1:83813858-83814355 GCF_002162155.2 Triticum dicoccoides
TTCTGGTATCAGACGCTATACTTACTCTCGCCGCTCTGAACCCCTGTCTCACTCTGGTTCAGACTTCGAGCAACAATCTATCCTCTTGGAACCTCTTATGGTACCTTCGTACCTTACTCTCGATGTATTTTATATGTTCAACTCGAGAGATAATCTTATGCTCATTCATAGGTTAACCCCAGATGGTTTCCCTCAAAAACATTCTGTCGTGACTGAGCTGCCCCTTACCTATTCGTAAGTACGTTGGAGTGCCTGAAGAAAAGGACGACTTCACCATAATTACCTGAAGCATAGAAATGAAGACATCAATATAATGGATCGACCACTTCGAGAAGAGCAACCAAGACCGAAAAGATTCATTAGAATTTCGTAACCAAATCCCTTCCCCCTTACTCCCGCTCCTAAATCTCGGGACGAGATTTCTTGTAGTGGAGGAGAATTGTGACGCCCGGGTAATCAAGCTACAGTAACCCTCTGGTAATGATGCCACGTCACCT